>NC_133104.1:12985103-13172001 GCF_022965805.1 Primulina eburnea | reverse complement strand
GGGGTGGTTGACTTGGCATGCCTAGGGACTATTGTTTCTGTCGCGATGTTAAATTCTTGAGTTACTTTTGGACAGACTTTATGGCCTAAACTTGGTACAAAAATTGTTGTTTTCTACTACTTGTCATCCTCAAACAGATGGCAAAACTTAAGTTGTCAATAGAAACTTTGGGAACACCTTTGCGTGCTATCTAAAAAGAACTTGGATTGACAATTTCTAATGACTATTTTGGGTTGCCTTGACATAAGAAGGGAGGGATTCTATTTTGTTGTTGTGGATAGATTCTCTAAGATGCACATTTTATAGCTTGTCATAAAACCGATGATGCTTCAAACATTGCGGATTTGTTCTTTAGAGAAGTCGCTAGGTGTGCTGGCATGCCTAGGACTATTGTTTTCTGGTCGCGATGTTAAAATTCTTGAGTTACTTTTGGAGACTTTATGGGCTGAACTTGTACAAAATTGTTGTTTTCTACTACTTGTCATCATCAAACGATGGACAAACTGAAGTTGTCAATAGAAATTTAAGAACACTTTTGCGTGCTATTCTTAAAAAAACTTGGATTGACATTTCTATGGACTTTAGTTTGGGGTTGCCTAGGCCTAAGAAGAGTAGGGATTCTATTTTTGTAGTTGTGGATAGATTCTCTAAGATGGCACATTTATAGCTTGTCATGAAACCGATGATACTTCAAACATTGCGGATTTGTTCTTTAGAGAAATCGCTAGGTTGCATGGCATGCCTAGGACTATGTTCTCGTCTCAATGTTAAATTTTTAAGTTACTTTTGGAATAATTTATGGGCTAAACTTGGCAAAAAATTGTTGTTTTCTACTACTTGTCATCCTCAAACGGATGGACAAACTGAAGTTGTCAATAGAACTTTGGGAACACCTTTGCGTGCTATTCTTAAAAAGAACTTGGATTGACATTTCTCTGGACTTTATTTTGGAGTTGCCTAGGCCTAAGAAGAGGAGGGATTCTATTTTAGTTGTTGTGGATAGATTCTCTAAGATGGCACTTTTTATAGCTTGTCATAAAACTGATGATGTTTCAAACATTGCGGATTTGTTCTTTAGAGAATTCGCTAGGTTGCATGGTATGCCTAGGACTATTGATTCTTGTCGCGATGTTAAATTCTTGAGTTACTTTTGGAAGACTTTATGGGCTAAACTTGGCACAAAATTGTTGTTTTCTACTAGTTGTCATCCTCAAACAGATGGACAAACTGAAGTTGTCCATAGAACTTTGGAAACACTTTTGCGTGTTATTCTTAAAAGGAACTTGGATTGACATTTCTATGGACTTTAGTTTGGGGTTGCCTAGGCCTAAGAAGAGGAGGGATTCTATTTTAGTTGTTGTGGATAGATTCTCTAAGATGGCACTTTTTATAGCTTGTCATAAAACCGATGATGCTTCAAACATTGCGGATTTGTTCTTTAGAGAAGTCGCTAGGTTGCATGGCATGCCTGGGACTATTGTTTCTTGTCGCAATGTTAATTTTTGAGTTACTTTTGGAATATTTATGGGCTAAACTTGGCACAAAATTGTTGTTTTCTACTACTTGTCATCCTCAAACGGATGGACAAACTGAAGTTGTCATTGGAACTTTGGGAACACCTTTGCGTGCTATTCTTAAAAAGAACTTGGATTGACAATTCTATGGACTTTATTTTGGGGTTGCCTAGGACTAAGAAGGGGAGGGATTCTATTTTTGTTGTTGTGGATAGATTCTCTAAGATGGCACATTTTATAGCTTGTCATAAAACCGATGATGCTTCAAACATTGCGGATTTGTTCTTTAGAGAAGTCGCTAGGTTGCTTGGCATGCCTAGGACTATTGTTTCTGGTCGCGATGTTAAATTCTTGAGTTACTTTTGGAAGACTTTATGGGCTGAACTTGGCACAAAATTGTTGTTTTCTACTACTTGTCATCCTCAAACTGATGGACAAACTGAAGTTGTCAATAGAACTTTGGGAACACCTTTGCGTGCTATTCTTAAAAAGAACTTGGATTGACATTTCTATGGACTTTATTTTAGGGTTGCCTAGGACAAAGAAAGGGAGGGATTCTATTTTTGTTGTTGTGGATAGATTCTCTAAGATGGCACATTTTATAGCTTGTCATAAAACCGATGTTGCTTCAAACATTGCGGATTTTTTCTTTAGAGAAATCGCTAGGTTGCTTGGCATGCCTAGGACTATTGATTCTGTTCGCGATGTTAAATTCTTGAGTTACTTTTGGAAGACTTTATGGGCTGAACTTGGCACAAAATTGTTGTTTTCTACAACTTGTCATCCTCAAACTGAAGTTGTCAATAGAACTTTGGGAACACCTTTGCGTGCTATTCTTAAAAAGAACTTGGATTGATATTTCTAGGGACTTTATTTTGGGGTTGCCTTGGACTAAGAAGGGGAGGGATTCTATTTTTGTTGTTGTGGATAGATTCTCTAAGATTGCACATTTTAAAGCTTGTCATAAAACGGATGATGCTTCAAACAGTGCGGATTTGTTCTTTAGAGAAGTCGCTAGGTTGTTTGGCATGCCTAGGACTATTGTTTCTGGTCGCGATGTTAAATTCTTGAGTTACTTTTGGAAGACTTTATGGCTGAACTTGGTACAAAATTGTTGTTTTCTACTACTTGTCATCATCAAACAATGGACAAACTGAAGTTGTCAATAGAACTTTGATAACACTTTTGCGTGCTATTCTTAAAAAGAACTTGGTTGACATTTCTATGGACTTTAGTTTGGGGTTGCCTAGGCCTAAGAAGAGGAGGGATTCTATTTTTGTAGTTGTGGATAGATTTTCTAAGATGACACATTTTATAGCTTGTCATGAAACCGATGATGCTTCAAACATTGCGGATTTGTTCTTTAGAGAAGTCGCTAGGTTGCATGGCATGCCTAGGACTATTGTTTCTCGTCTCAATGTTAAATTTTTAAGTTACTTTTGAATAATTTATGGGCTAAACTTGGCAAAAAAATTGTTGTTTTCTACTACTTGTCATCCTCAAACGGATGGACAAACTGAAGTTGTCAATAGAACTTTGGGAACACCTTTGCGTGCTATTCTTAAAAAGAACTTGGATTGACATTTCTCTGGACTTTATTTTGGAGTTGCCTAGGCCTAAGAAGAGGAGGGATTCTATTTTAGTTGTTGTGGATAGATTCTCTAAGATGGCACTTTTTATAGCTTGTCATAAAACTGATGATGTTTCAAACATTGCGGATTTGTTCTCTAGAGAATTCGCTAGGTTGCATGGCATGCCTAGGACTATTGTTTCTCGTCGCAATGTTAGATTTTTGAGTTACTTTGGGAATAATTTATGGGTTAAACTTGGCACAAAATTGTTGTTTTCTACTACTTGTCATTCTCAAACGGATGGACAAACTGAAGTTGTCAATAGAACTTTGGGAACACTTTTGCGTGCTATTCTTAAAAAGAACATGGATTGACATTTATCTGGACTTTATTTTGGAGTTGCCTAGGCCTAAGAAGAGGAGGGATTCTATTTTTGTAGTATTGGATAGATTCTCTAAGATGGCACATTTTATAGCTTGTCATGAAACCGATGATGCTTCAAACATTACGGATTTGTTCATTACAGAAGTCGCTAGGTTGCATGGCATGCCTAGGACTATTGTTTCTCGTCGCAATGTTAAATTTTTGAGTTACTTTTGGAATAATTTATGGGCTAAACTTGGCACAAAATTGTTGTTTTCTACTATTTGTCATCCTCAAACAGATGGACAAACTGAAGTTGTCAATATAACTTTGAGAACACTTTTGCGTGCTATTCTTAAAAAGAACTTGGATTGACATTTCTATGGACTTTATTTTTGGGTTGTTGTGGATAGATTCTCTAAGATGGCACATTTTATAGCTTGTCATAAAACCGATGATGCTTCAAACATCGCGGAGTTGTTCTTTAGAGAAGTCGCTAGGTTGCATGGCATGCCTAGGACTATTGTTTCTCGTCGCAATGTTAGATTTTTGAGTTACTTTTGGAATAATTTATGGGCTAAACTTGGCACAAAATTGTTGTTTTCTACTACTTGTCATCCTCAAACGGATGGACAAACTGAAGTTGTCAATAGAACTTTGGGAACACTTTTGCGTGCTATTCTTAAAAAGAACTTGGATTGACATTTCTCTGGACTTTATTTTGGAGTTGCCTAGGCCTAAGAAGAGGAGGGATTCTATTTTTGTAGTTGTGGATAGATTCTCTAAGATGGCACATTTTATAGCTTGTCATGAAACCGATGATGCTTCAAACATTACGGATTTGTTCTTTAGAGAAGTCGCTAGGTTGTTTGGCATGCCTAGGACTATTGTTTATGGTCGCGATGTTAAATTCTTGAGTTACTTTTGGAATACTTTATGGGCTGAACTTGGTACAAAATTGTTGTTTTCTACTACTTGTCATCCTCAAACAGATGGACAAACTGAAGTTGTCAATAGAACTTTGGGAACACTTTTGCGTGCTATTCTTAAAAAGAACTTGGATTGACATTTCTATGGACTTTATTTTGGGGTTGTTGTGGATAGATTCTCTAAGATGGCACATTTTATAGCTTGTCATAAAACCGATGATGCTTCAAACATTGCGGATTTGTTCTTTAGAGAAGTCGCTAGGTTGCATGGCATGCCTAGGACTATTGTTTCTCGTCGCAATGTTAGATTTTTGAGTTACTTATGGAATAATTTATGGGCTAAACTTGGCACAAAATTTTTGTTTTCTACAATTGTCATCCTCAAACGGATGGACAAACTGAAGTTGTCAATAGAACTTTGGGAACACTTTTGCGTGCTATTCTTAAAAAGAACTTGGATTGACATTTCTCTGGACTTTATTTTGGAGTTGCCTAGGCCTAAAAAGAGGTGGGATTCTATATTTGTAGTTGTGGATAGATTCTCTAAGATGGCACATTTTATAGCTTGTCATGAAACCGATGATGCTTCAAACATTACGGATTTGTTCTTTAGAGAAGTCGCTAGGTTGCATGGCATGCCTAGTACTATTGTTTCTCGTCGCAATGTTAAATTTTTGAGTTACTTTTGGAATAATTTATGGGCTAAACTTGGCACAAAATTGTTGTTTTCTACTACTTGTCATTCTCAAACAGATGGACAAACTGAAGTTGTCAATAAAACTTTGGTAATACGTTTGCGTGCTATTCTTAAAAAGAACTTGGATTGACATTTCTATGGACTTTATTTTGGGGTTGCCTAGGCCTAAGAAGAGGAGGGATTCTATTTTTGTAGTTGTGGATAGATTCTCTAAGATGACACATTTTATAGCTTGTCATGAAACCGATGATGCTTCAAACATTGTGGATTTGTTCTTTAGAGAATTCGCTAGGTTGCATGGCATGCCTAGGACTATTGTTTCTCGTCGCAATGTTAAATTTTTGAGTTACTTTTGGAAAAATTTACTGGCTAAACTTGGCACAAAATTGTTGTTGTGACACCCCTGACCTCTTTAAATAAAATACGCAGCGGAATAAAAATAATTTTCTTCAAAATATGGAAGGAGTTTCAAAATACATTTTCTTTCAACATCTTACAAAATAACAATACATGATCATTCAATGGATAAAGCAAAATACAAAACGTCCTTGCTATGATCATGGCCAAAATCTTCCTTCCAACGGTGTATGCATATGACCCCCATCCACGATCACTGCCCTGATCTGTCACTCTTATCTGCATCACATGAAATAACTGGAATGAGAATAAATCTCAGCAAGTGGAACTCTTACATAGCAATGACATTATACTCTGAAAACATAGCTTTGAAATCATAAATACCATCAACTCTGAAACATGAATACTATAACTGTAGCAATAGCAATAGCAATAGATAGCAATACGATGGTATTCTCTTTTCTATGGTTGGATTGATATCAATAGTATCTCTGTCTGTGGTTGCAAATATCCCATCGATATAAATCGATAACTGTGAGGGATAAAAGCCTATGGTCGATGATCATCTAATTGCATGCAATGCTCTGACTATGATTCAATCAATCCAATAAAAACATTTGAATTCTCAATAACATTTAAAGCCGTCGTTTCGCAATCTCTTATTTTCTTTTGTATTCCCTTTTAACAATAGTGAGACATACAATGCCTCCAATAGATAATCAATGAAATCAATACATAACAATGGATCAATGGAAGGGAATAACACTTTGAAACCTTTAAAACACAATACATATAATATCATGTGAGCACAAAGGATGAAATTCCACTTACAAACCAATAGAACACCTCCAACTAAACTCTTGGTACACCACCTACAACAATAATCCATAAACAACACCAAAATCAACTCTATATCCAAAAATACAAGTCAAATATCCCATTAAACCAACAATAACAACACCCTATAACAACTCATCTCCAAAAACCATACTAGAATCGCACCAAAAACTTACCTAAGCTTCCTAGCACCAAGGAGAACCTCGATCTCAAGTCGAAAATCGAACTAGATCCAAGAATCAAAGGTAGGAAATGGATGAAATGGAAGAAAACCCTTGCTCCTTAGAGAGAAAAACGAGATTGAAGGGGAAAGAAGAAGAGAAATGAAGTCAAATCATCCAAAAAGTTACTTTAAATCTCGACCATACCTCCAAAAAGCAAGACCGCGGGTGCGGCACTGCAAGGACCGCGGGTGCGCCAAGCCTACGACCAAAAACCATTTTCTGAACCACTGAGACCGCGGGTGCGGTCCTTACATGACCGCGGGTGCGATCTACCTTCGGACCAAATCTTACTCTGCGCACAGCTTCTACAAAGATCGCCTCAGAAACGCCTCTTCCCGTCCGAATTGGAAAAAGTGGTAAACTACAAAGTTGTAGCTCTATGTCTTATCTTGACGCCCTCAAAATTTCAAATCATTTGGAGGTCTGAGTAAAACGTTATGCTAAATCTCCCAACCTGTGTCACTGGAGGAACGTCGAAACACACAACACTCTTCGGGACACTTTTGGCTTACCTTCCACAATGATTTGAACAAAACTCAAAATAATAAAGTTATAGCCTTATGTCTTATCTAACCACTCCAATTGGCCTCACCTCATTTGGATCAATATACTATTTATCATGAATTTAATCGTAACACCGCTACAATAACACTGCACATCATCTATAACCAACCATACTATAAATCATAACTCGAAACTCTTAACATCCAAACTATACATAAACTTACCCAAATAGCCAATAATCATACAAAATCTTAAACCATACCGTACACCGGGCTCGGCTATTACAGTTGTTTTCTACTACTTGTCATTCTCAAACAGATGGACAAACTGAAGTTGTCAATAAAACTTTGGGAACACTTTTGCGTGCTATTCTTAAAAAGAACTTGGATTGACATTTCTATGGACTTTAGTTTGGGATTGCCTAGGCCTAAGAAGATGAGGGATTCCATTTTTGTAGTTGTGGATAGATTCTCTAAGATGGCACATTTTATAGATTGTCATGAAACCGTTGATGCTTCAAACATTGCGGATTTGTTCTTTAGAGAAGTCGCTAGGTTGCATGGCATGCCTAGGACTATTGTTTCTCGTCGCAATGTTAAATTTTTAAGTTACTTTTGGAATAATTTATGGGCTAAACTTGGCACGAAATTGTTGATTTCTACTACTTGTCAACCTCAAACGGATGGACAAACTGAAGTTGTCAATAGAACTTTGGGAACACTTTTTCGTGCTATTCTTAAAAGGAACTTGGATTGACATTTCTATGGACTTTAGTTTGGGGTTGCCTAGGCCTAAAAAGAGGAGGGATTCTATTTTTGTTATTGTGGATAGATTTTCTAAGATGGCACATTTTATAGCTTGTCATAAAAGCGATGATGCTTCAAACATTGCGGATTTGTTCTTTAGAGAAGTCGTTAGGTTGCATGGCATGCCTAGGACTATTGATTCTGGTCGCGATGTTAAATTCTTGAGCTACTTTTGGAAGACTTTATGGGCTAAACTTGGCACAAAATTGTTGTTTTCTACTACTTGACATCCTCAAACAGATGGACAAACTGAAGTTGTCCATAGAACTTTGGGAACACTTTTGCGTGCTATTCTTAAAAGGAACTTGGATTGACATTTCTATGGACTTTAGTTTGGGGTTGCCTAGGCCTAAGAAGAGGAGGGATTCGATTTTTGTAGTTGTGGATAGATTCTCTAAGATGGCACATTTTATAGCTTGTCATGAAACCGATGATGCTTCAAACATTGCGGATTTGTTCTTTAGAGAAGTCGCTAGGTTGCATGGCATGCCTAGGACTATTCTTTCTCGTCGCAATGTTAAATTTTTAAGTTACTTTTGGAATAATTTATGGGCTAAACTTGGCACAAAATTGTTGGTTTCTACTACTTGTCATCCTCAAACGGATGAACAAACTGAAGTTGTCAATAGAACTTTAGGAACACTTTTTCGTGCTATTCTTAAAAGGAACTTGGATTGACATTTCTATTGACTTTAGTTTGGGGTTGCCTAGGCCTAAGAAGAGGAGGGATTCTATTTTTGTTATTGTGGATAGATTTTCTAAGATGGCACATTTTATAGCTTGTCATAAAATCGATGATGCTTCAAACATTGCGGATTTGTTCTTTAGAGGAGTCGTTAGGTTGCATGGCATGCCTAGGACTATTGATTCTGGTCGCGATGTTAAATTCTTGAGTTACTTTTGGAAGACTTTATGGGCTAAACTTGGCACAAAATTGTTGTTTTCTACTAGTTGTCATCCTCAAACAGATGGACAAACTGAAGTTGTCCATAGAACTTTGGGAACACTTTTGCGTGTTATTCTTAAAAGGAACTTGGATTGACATTTCTATGGACTTTAGTTTGGGGTTGCTTAGGCCTAAGAAGAGGAGGGATTCTATTTTAGTTGATGTGGATAGATTCTCTAAGATGGCACTTTTTATAGCTTGTCATAAAACTGATGATGCTTCAAACATTGCGGATTTGTTCTTTAGAGAAGTCGCTAGGTTGCATGGCATGCCTGGGACTATTGTTTCTTGTAACAATGTTAAATTTTTGAGTTACTTTTGGAATAATTTATGGGCTAAACTTGGCACAAAATTGTTTTTTTCTACTACTTGTCATCCTCAAACGGATGGACAAACTGAAGATGTCATTGGAACTTTGGGAACACCTTTGCGTGCTATTCTTAAAAAGAACTTGGATTGACAATTCTATGGACTTTATTTTGGGGTTGCCTAGGACTAAGAAGGGGAGGGATCCTATTTTTGTTGTTGTGGATAGATTCTCTAAGATGGCACATTTTATAGCTTGTCATAAAACCGATGATGCTTCAAACATTGCGGATTTGTTCTTTAGAGAAGTCGCTAGGTTGCTTGGCATGCCTAGGACTATTGTTTCTGGTCGCGATGTTAAATTCTTGAGTTACTTTTGGAAGACTTTATGGGCTGAACTTGGCACAAAATTGTTGTTTTCTACTACTTGTCGTCCTCAAACTGATGGACAAACTGAAGTTGTCAATAGAACTTTGGGAACACCTTTGCGTGCTATTCTTAAAAAGAACTTGGATTGACATTTCTATGGACTTTATTTTGGGGTTGCCTAGGACAAAGAAAGGGAGGGATTTTATTTTTGTTGTTGTGGATAGATTCTCTAAGATGGCAGATTTTATAGCATGTCATAAAACCGATGTTGCTTCAAACATTGCGGATTTTTTCTTTAGAGAAATCGCTAGGTTGCTTGGCATGCCTTGGACTATTGATTCTGTTCGCGATGTTAAATTCTTGAGTTACTTTTGGAAGACTTTATGGGCTGAACTTGGCACAAAATTGTTGTTTTCTACAACTTGTCATCCTCAAACTGATGGACAAAATGAAGTTGTCAATTGAACTTTGGGAACACCTTTGCGTGCTATTCTTAAAAAGAACTTGGATTGACATTTCTAGGGACTTTATTTTGGGGTTGCCTAGGACTAAAAAGGGGATGTATTCTATTTTTGTTGTTGTGGATAGATTCTCTAAGATGGCACATTTTATAGCTTGTCATAAAACCGATGTTGCTTCAAACATTGCGGATTTTTTCTTTAGAGAAGTCGCTAGGTTGCTTGGCATGCCTAGGACTATTGTTTCTTGTCGCGATGTTAAATTCTTGAGTTACTTTTGGAAGACTTTATGGGCTGAACTTGGTACAAAATTGTTGTTTTCTACTACTTGTCATCCTCAAACAGATGGACAAACTGAAGTTGTCAATAGAACTTTGGGAACACCTTTGCGTGCTATTCTTAAAAAGAACTTGGATTGACAATTCTATGGACTTTATTTTGGGGTTGCCTTGGACTAAGAAGGGGAGGGATTCTATTTTTGTTGTTGTGGATAGATTCTCTAAGATTGCACATTTTAAAGCTTGTCATAAAATGGATGATGCTTCAAACAGTACGGATTTGTTCTTTAGAGAAGTCGCTAGGTTGTTTGGCATGCCTAGGACTATTGTTTCTGGTCGCGATGTTAAATTCTTGAGTTACTTTTGGAAGACTTTATGGGCTGAACTTGGTACAAAATTGTTGTTTTCTACTACTTGTCATCATCAAACAGATGGACAAACTGAAGTTGTCAATAGAACTTTGAGAACACTTTTGCGTGCTATTCTTAAAAAGAACTTGGATTGACATTTCTATGGACTTTAGTTTGGGGTTGCCTAGGCCTAAGAAGAGGAGGGATTCTATTTTTGTAGTTGTGGATAGATTCTCTAAGATGGCACATTTTATAGCTTGTCATGAAACCGATGATGCTTCAAGCATTGCGGATTTGTTCTTTAGAGAAGTCGCTAGGTTGCATGGCATGCCTAGGACTATTGTTTCTCGTCTCAATGTTAAATTTTTAAGTTACTTTTGGAATAATTTATGGGCTAAACTTGGCAAAAAATTGTTGTTTTCTACTACTTGTCATCCTCAAACGGATGGACAAACTGAAGTTGTCAATAGAACTTTGGGAACACCTTTGCGTGCTATTCTTAAAAAGAACTTGGATTGACATTTCTCTGGACTTTATTTTGGAGTTGCCTAGGCCTAAGAAGAGGAGGGATTCTATTTTAGTTGTTGTGGATAGATTCTCTAAGATGGCACTTTTTATAGCTTGTCATAAAACTGATGATGTTTCAAACATTGCGGATTTGTTCTTTAGAGAATTCGCTAGGTTGCATTGCATGCCTAGGACTATTGTTTCTCGTCGCAATGTTAGGTTTTTGAGTTACTTTGGGAATAATTTATGGGTTAAACTTGGCACAAAATTGTTGTTTTCTACTACTTGTCATCCTCAAACGGATGGACAAACTGAAGTTGTCAATAGAACTTTGAGAACACTTTTGCGTGCTATTCTTAAAAAGAACTTGGATTGACATTTATCTGGACTTTATTTTGGAGTTGCCTAGGCCTAAGAAGAGGAGGGATTCTATTTTTGTAGTATTGGATAGATTCTCTAAGATGGCACATTTTATAGCTTGTCATGAAACCGATGATGCTTCAAACATTACGGATTTGTTCATTAGAGAAGTCGCTAGGTTGCATGGCATGCCTAGGACTATTGTTTCTCGTCGCAATGTTAAATTTTTGAGTTACTTTTGGAATAATTTATGGGCTAAACTTGGCACAAAATTGTTGATTTCTACTACTTGTCATCCTCAAACAGATGGACAAACTGAAGTTGTCAATATAACTTTGGGAACACTTTTGCGTACTATTCTTAAAAAGAACTTGGATTGACATTTCTATGGACTTTATTTTTGGGTTGTTGTGGATAGATTCTCTAAGATGGCACATTTTATAGCTTGTCATAAAACAGATGATGTTTCAAACATCGCGGAGTTGTTCTTTAGAGAAGTCGCTAGGTTGCATGGCATGCCTAGGACTATTGTTTCTCGTCGCAATGTTAGATTTTTGAGTTACTTTTGGAATAATTTATGGGCTAAACTTGGCACAAAATTGTTGTTTTCTACTACTTGTCATCCTCAAACGGATGGACAAACTGAAGTTGTCAATAGAACTTTGGGAACACTTTTGCGTGCTATTCTTAAAAAGAACTTGGATTGACATTTCTCTGGACTTTATTTTAAAGTTGCCTAGGCCTAAGAAGAGGAGGGATTCTATTTTTTTAGTTGTGGATAGATTCTCTAGGATGGCACATTTTATAGCTTGTCATGAAACCGATGATGCTTCAAACATTACTGATTTGTTCTTTAGAGAAGTCGCTAGGTTGCATGGCATGCCTAGTACTATTGTTTCTCGTCGCAATGTTAGATTTTTGAGTTACTTTTGGAATAATTTATGGGCTAAACTTGGCACAAAATTGTTGTTTTCTACTACTTGTCGTCCTCAAACGGATGGACAAACTGAAGTTGTCAATAGAACTTTGGGAACACTTTTGCGTGCTATTCTTAAAAAGAACTTGGATTGACATTTCTATGGACTTTATTTTGGGGTTGTTGTGGATAGATTCTCTAAGATGGCACATTTTATAGCTTGTCATAAAACCGATGATGCTTCAAACATTGCGGATTTGTTCTTTAGAGAAGTCGCAAGGTTGCATAGCATGCCTAGGACTATTGTTTCTCGTCGCAATGTTAGATTTTTGAGTTACTTATGGAATAATTTATGGGCTAAACTTGGCACAAAATTTTTGTTTTCTACTACTTGTCATCCTAAAACGGATGGACAAACTGAAGTTGTCAATAGAACTTTGGGAACACTTTTGCGTGCTATTCTTAAAAAGAACTTGGATTGACATTTCTCTGGACTTTATTTTGGAGTTGCCTAGGCCTAAGAAGAGGAGGGATTCAATATTTGTAGTTGTGGATAGATTCTCTAAGATGGCACATTTTATAGCTTGTCATGAAACCGATGATGCTTCAAACATTACGGATTTGTTCTTTAGAGAAGTCGCTAGGTTGCATGGCATGCCTAGTACTATTGTTTCTCGTCGCAATGTTAAATTTTTGAGTTACTTTTGGAATAATTTATGGGCTAAACTTGGCACAAAATTGTTGTTTTCTACTACTTGTCATTCTCAAACAGATGGACAAACTGAAGTTATCAATAAAACTTTGGTAATACGTTTGCGTGCTATTCTTAAAAAGAACTTGGATTGACATTTCTATGGACTTTAGTTTGGGGTTGCCTAGGCCTAAGAAGAGGAGGGATTCTATTTTTGTAGTTGTGGATAGATTCTCTAAGATGGCACATTTTATAGCTTGTCATGAAACCGATGATGATTCAAACATTGTGGATTTGTTCTTTAGAGAATTCGCTAGGTTGCATGGCATGTTAGGACTATTGTTTCTCGTCGCAATGTTAAATTTTTGAGTTACTTTTGGAACAATTTACAGGCTAAACTTGGCACAAAATTGTTGTTTTCTACTACTTGTCATTCTCAAACAGATGGACAAACTGAAGTTGTCAATAAAACTTTGGGAACACTTTTGCGTGCTATTCTT
This sequence comes from Primulina eburnea, assembly GCF_022965805.1. Taxonomy (NCBI): domain Eukaryota; kingdom Viridiplantae; phylum Streptophyta; class Magnoliopsida; order Lamiales; family Gesneriaceae; genus Primulina; species Primulina eburnea. The sequence continues at coordinate 13,158,518 of NC_133104.1, read as the reverse complement.
AAAAAGAACTTGGATTGACATTTCTATGGACTTTAGTTTGGGATTGCCTTGGCCTAAGAAGAGGAGGGATTCCATTTTTGTAGTTGTGGATAGATTCTCTAAGATGGCACATTTTATAGATTGTCATGAAACCGATGATGCTTCAAACATTGCGGATTTGTTCTTTAGAGAAGTCGCTAGGTTGCATGGCATGCCTAGGACTATTGTTTCTCGTCGCAATGTTAAATTTTTAAGTTACTTTTGGAATAATTTATGGGCTAAACTTGGCACGAAATTGTTGGTTTCTACTACTTGTCAACCTCAAACGGATGGACAAACTGAAGTTGTCAATAGAACTTTGGGAACACTTTTTCGTGCTATTCTTAAAAGGAACTTGGATTGACATTTCTATGGACTTTATTTTGGGATTGCCTAGGCCTAAGAAGATGAGGGATTCCATTTTTGTAGTTGTGGATAGATTCTCTAAGATGGCACATTTTATAGATTGTCATGAAACCGATGATGCTTCAAACATTGCGGATTTGTTCTTTAGAGAAGTCGCTAGGTTGCATGGCATGCCTAGGACTATTGTTTCTCGTCGCAATGTTAAATTTTTAAGTTACTTTTGGAATAATTTATGGGCTAAACTTGGCACGAAATTGTTGATTTATACTACTTGTCAACCTCAAACGGATGGACAAACTGAAGTTGTCAATAGAACTTTGGGAACACTTTTTCGTGCTATTCTTAAAAGGAACTTGGATTGACATTTCTATGGACTTTAGTTTGGGGTTGCCTCGGCCTAAAAAGAGGATGGATTCTATTTTTGTTATTGTGGATAGATTTTCTAAGATGGCACATTTTATAGCTTGTCATAAAAGCGATGATGCTTCAAACATGGCGGATTTGTTCTTTAGAGAATTCGTTAGGTTGCATGGCATGCCTAGGACTATTGATTCTGGTCGATTTTAAATTCTTGAGCTACTTTTGGAAGACTTTATGGGCTAAACTTGGCACAAAATTGTTGTTTTCTACTACTTGTCATCCTCAAACAGATGGACAAAGTGAAGTTGTCCATAGAACTTTGGGAACACTTTTGCGTGCTATTCTTAAAAGGAACTTGGATTGACATTTCTATGGACTTTAGTTTGGGGTTGCCTAGGCCTAAGAAGAGGAGGGATTCTATTTTTGTAGTTGTGGATAGATTCTCTAAGATGGCACATTTTATAGCTTGTCATGAAACCGATGATGCTTCAAACATTGCGGATTTGTTCTTTAGAGAAGTCGCTAGGTTGCATGGCATGCCTAGGACTATTATTTCTCGTCGCAATGTTAAATTTTTAAGTTACTTTTGGAATAATTTATGGGCTAAACTTGGCACAAAATTGTTGGTTTATACTACTTGTCATCCTCAAACGGATGGACAAACTGAAGTTGTCAATAGAACTTTAGGAACACTTTTTCGTGCTATTCTTAAAAGGAACTTGGATTGACATTTCTATGGACTTTATTTTGGGGTTGCCTAGGCCTAAGAAGAGGAGGGATTCTATTTTTGTTATTGTGGATAGATTTTCTAAGATGGCACATTTTATAGCTTGTCATAAAACCGATGATGCTTCAAACATTGCGGATTTGTTCTTTAGAGAAGTCGCTAGGTTGCTTGGCATGCCTAGGACTATTGTTTCTGGTCGCGATGTTAAATTCTTGGGTTACTTTTGGAAGACTTTATGGGCTGAACTTGGCACAAAATTGTTGTTTTCTACTACTTGTCATCCTCAAACAGATGGACAAACTGAAGTTGTCCATAGAACTTTGGGAACACTTTTGCGTGTTATTCTTAAAAGGAACTTGGATTGACATTTCTATGGACTTTAGTTTGGGGTTGCCTAGGCCTAAGAAGAGGAGGGATTCTATTTTAGTTGTTGTGGATAGATTCTCTAAGATGGCACTTTTTATAGCTTGTCATAAAACCGATGATGCTTCAAACATTGCGGATTTGTTCTTTAGAGAAGTCGCTAGGTTGCATGGCATGCCTGGGACTATTGTTTCTTGTCGCAATGTTAAATTTTTGAGTTACTTTTGGAATAATTTATGGGCTAAACTTGGCACAAAATTGTTGTTTTCTACTACTTGTCATCCTCAAACGGATGGACAAACTGAAGTTGTCATTGGAACTTTGGGAACACCTTTGCGTGCTATTCTTAAAAAGAACTTGGATTGACAATTCTATGGACTTTATTTTGGGGTTGCCTAGGACTAAGAAGGGGAGGGATTCTATTTTTGTTGTTGTGGATAGATTCTCTAAGATGGCACATTTTATAGCTTGTCATAAAACCGATGATGCTTCAAACATTGCGGATTTGTTCTTTAGAGAAGTCTCTAGGTTGCTTGGCATGCCTAGGACTATTGTTTCTGGTCGCGATGTTAAATTCTTGAGTTACTTTTGGAAGACTTTATGGGCTGAACTTGGCACAAAATTGTTGTTTTCTACTACTTGTCATCCTCAAACTGATGGACAAACTGAAGTTGTCAATAGAACTTTGGGAACACCTTTGCGTGCTATTCTTAAAAAGAACTTGGATTGACATTTCTATTGACTTTATTTTTGGGTTGCCTAGGACAAAGAAAGGGAGGGATTCTATTTTTGTTGTTGTGGATAGATTCTCTAAGATGGCACATTTTATAGCATGTCATAAAACCGATGTTGCTTCAAACATTGCGGATTTTTTCTTTAGAGAAATCGCTAGGTTGCTTGGCATGCCTTGGACTATTGATTCTGTTCGCGATGTTAAATTCTTGAGTTACTTTTGGAAGACTTTATGGGCTGAACTTGGCACAAATTGTTGTTTTCTACAACTTGTCATCCTCAAACTGATGGACAAACTGAAGTTGTCAATAGAACTTTGGGAACACCTTTGCGTGCTATTCTTAAAAAGAACTTGGATTGACATTTCTAGGGACTTTATTTTGGGGTTGCCTAGGACTAAGAAGGGGATGTATTCTATTTTTGTTGTTGTGGATAGATTCTCTAAGATGGCACATTTTATAGCTTGTCATAAAACCGATGTTGCTTCAAACATTGCGGATTTTTTCTTTAGAGAAGTCGCTAGGTTGCTTGGCATGCCTAGGACTATTGTTTCTGGTCGCGATGTTAAATTCTTGAGTTACTTTTGGAAGACTTTATGGGCTGAACTTGGTACAAAATTGTTGTTTTCTACTACTTGTCATCCTCAAACAGATGGACAAACTGAAGTTGTCAATATAACTTTGGGAACACCTTTGCGTGCTATTCTTAAAAAGAACTTGGATTGACAATTCTATGGACTTTATTTTGGGGTTGCCTTGGACTAAGAAGGGGAGGGATGTTAGAGTAGGTGCACGTCGAGCCAAGTGTTGGCCGACTGTTCACGATGAAACTCTTTGTATAAACGATCTTTATTTTAATAATATTTCAATTTATTAATTTGGCGCATCTTTATCTTTATACCCATGCTTGTTGCATAGATAAAGTCCTTGAATATACAAATAGTAGAAAGAATATGAGATGCTCATATGATGAGTATCATGAAACTCATATTTGGAATACTGTATATTCTAAACCGTTCCTAGTCGATTCAGCCGCCACTAAGAAGGATAAAGGCCGCTCGAGTTAGAGACTAGTATCTGCGATGTGAGTACCATGTTTCATTGGTAGGGGACATTGTGATGTCCGAGCATGCAGATAGGTGCTCCTGGTAGAGTGCACTGAACAACCCTCTATAAAGGACTTTCCAAGTGGTTCTCACTTATCGAGTGGAAACGTCCTAGTTTATGGTTGTACACCATTAGTCCTTATGACCCGGGACAACATTGAGACTCTATGTGCTAGCGTTTCACTTTGACTTGTTTACCGACTCTTTTGGGGTCATTAGGTGGCAAGATTGGGTGTTACGGCGAAACATATAGGAGTCGATGCATTGTAGTCGGGGATTCACCGCTTACCTACGGGTATGGATATCCTATGTGTTTTTCATGTATGTGTGGGTTGAAATCTCTGATCAGAGTATGGTGGTAATTATGAAAGGGGTTTCATAGATTACACCATCGATGCAACCACGACATGACACATAGTATCGATTCATTGACAACTCTCGATATACCAATAGTTGTCGAATCGGTCGGGATATATGAGCTGAAGGGACCGTACTGTACGCTAACCATAATTGAATGGTTCTTGCAGGCACTATCATGTGATACCTAGGGAATCACGTAAGCGATGCTGCTAGGCGTTTAACGTGATTGGTTGGGTACTATCAGACTTGAGTTCTGACGTTCTTACTATCAAGGAGTTGATAAGTAAGAATGGAGCAATTGGGGTATGCTCGTATAAGGACATGTTTAGTCCGAATCACATTGAGATGTGAACCCACGGCTAGTTGTATCAATGAACCATTGAGGGCCACACAAGTACTTGCTTAGTAAATCCCGAAGAGAAGTAAAATAGTTCAATGTGTTGAACGGCTTATAAATGTGTTTATAAGCGTAAAGAAAATTAGAAGTATGACTTCTATGAGAGAAATATAAATTTTAATTTATGGAAGTGTTCCTAAGATTAAAATTTGGCCAAGTAAATAATGTAGTTGAAAATTGTGATTTTCATAAACATTGTTGTGGACTAAATTAAATTAATTCAAGTGTTGAATTAATTAAACACTAGTAGACCTAGTAGAGTCTAAATAATTAAATTAATTCAAGTGTTGAATTAATTAAATAATATTGAGTCTTGTAGAGCTCAATTTAAATAATTATTTAACTAGTGGGACTTGAGTAAAATCAAGTAATATTTAATTTATCTCAAATGTGTTTGAGATAATAAAATTTAGTCTATGGTTTTTAATGTGTTAAAAACCATATAATATACAAGTGAGACATGTAGGGATTGCATGCTTGGGAGATGAAGAGCCTTGATTACTTTTTGAATAAAATATTGAAAAGCATGGGATCACTTTTTGACACACCCAAGGCTAATCTTCCCTCCCCATACACACCTCTTGGCCGAAATCTCTCAAGGATTTTTCCTCTCAATTTTCTTCCATTTTGTTCTTCATTTTGGGGAGAAAAATTCTTCTCTTTGATAAATCTTCAAATATTTCTAGTGCAATATTTGAAGGGGTTTACAAAGCTAAGTGGTGGGCCTAATTCTTGGAGGATTGGAGGTGGAAGCTTGTAGACTTATCTTGCCAAGAAGAGCTTAGTTGCTAGCAACTAAGTTGGAGCCATCATCAACTTCTTGAAGTTGATAGGTAAAAATCCCAAATCATCCTATGCATGGTTTTTGTTGATTTTGCAAATATTCCACAAAACTTTTAAGGGGGCCGAAATTTTTGCTCTAAAAATTATATTTTTCGCTTCCGTTGCGTTTCCGGCCCCCGTAACCGGTCCGCTTTCAAGTGGTATCCGAGCTAAGGTTACGGTTTTTGTGTAATATTTGCATAATGTTATGTTGAGATCGATTTCTAACCGTTTGAGATTTTTGTGCAAGAAAATCAAAGGGCCGAAAATTTTGAAGAAAAACAAAAAAAAAAAAAAAATGATTTTTCGGGCAGCATGTTGCTGCCCGAGGGCTGCCCGAGCTGCCCTGAAATTTCGGGCAGCAAAGGGCAGCCCGAGGGGCTGCCCGAATAAATCCAGCTTTTAAAATAAAAAAAAAAATATTTTTTTGTTGTTGCCGGAATCCGGCGACGGAGCTCCGGCGACGGCGATGACGGCTAGGGTTTCCAAAAGTGTTTTGGACAATCTTAGTGTCATGGGCCTTGAGATGTTGGGCCATTGGATGACCAACATAATTTGTGAAATTTAAATGGGCCTAAATATTTTTGGTGAAAAATGGTTTTTGGGCCCTTAAGTTCAAATTTACAATTGTTGCACATATTTTCTCATAAAATAAATAATTGAAGTTGGACTTTAATTATTTATAGTAAATTGTGATTTACAAGAAATTCGATTATAAATAAATTAATTTGAAAGTAGACAAAGGTGTTTGTATACTTTGTTAATTTAATTTATAATTGTGGCGGTTAGTGATTGGATCAAGATATATAATATTGGATCAATTAATTATAGTGATAATTAATTGATGGTGTATGATATGTGATATTATGCATGAAGGATGATCAAAAGCCCAAGCCCAATTTGCTAGGTGTATGCTAGGATATTTGTGTTGTATGATTGTAATAATTATCAATTTATAAAGTGGGCTTGGTTTATGGCCCGTTCCCACCCCCCATGAGATGTATCCCTATGTGCCATGGATATTTAATTGTAAATATTAGAATAGTGGAAGATCAAGATTGGAAGATGGTGGCCTTGGTGATTATGAAGATCGAAGACATGTAATATTGGATGCTAATGTAATAATTTAGTTGCATTGCATCCCTGCATTTACCCTAGGATTGGACCTAGGCCCGTGTTTGGCTCACACGGGCCATTAGTTTTGGGGCAATTGATCATCCTTGTACTGTTTTCTATTTATAATATATGCATGATATGTTATAAATAATGAGTATGTGCGTTATTATTATTATAATAACAAAGTTGCATGAATCCGGCAAACATACGATCAAACATGGCGAGCTTTTAAAATAAAATTAATGATGAGACCTTTCAAAATTAAAAACCCTCATTTTGAATAAGATTCAAAATTAATATCAAGTCCGAAAAGGGGAATTATAAATTTGTTTATAATTTCCTTGTCTTCCATCGACAATGGATGCATGATGAACGCTACCCGTACTCGGGGCTCGGCTCATATTATTGAGGGGGCCCTGGGTGCCGGAAAGCTGTGACATCCATTGACATGGTGATGTGAACTACGTGGAACTCCCATGATTTCGGCTCATATTATTGAGGGAACTCATGGCGACCGTCCATTAAGGTTCAATATCGATGGGTTAGGCTTGACACGTAAAAATGAACGACGTCATATTATTGGGTCCTAATCAAACGTGAGACAAAAGTATACGTAGAGGGTTGCATGGCGATGCAATTGGAAACTACCTTTTAGGAATTGTGATGGCCGATATTATTCGGGATCACAATTCGCTAATTGGACCTTACGTACCTTCTGAGGAAAGTGTTTCCCGTTTTCACTAGAGGGTAGTGAAAATGTCAAAACAGTGGGAGCGATTATTTATAAAGTAAAAGTCCAAACTTTATATCTTATTAAATATTTTAAAATAGTCATTAACATTTATCTGTTTTACTTTTCAGTACAATCTTTGACATGTCATCAATTCGCAACCCGTTTTCGGTCATTCTCGAAAAACACATTCTAACCGGACCAAACTATATCACTTGGCTAAGAAATTTAAAGATTGTCCTAAACTCGGAGAAGATCGCATATACACTTACTGAGGCGCCCCCTGCTGAGGCTCCTATAGGCTGCACTCCTGAGGAATTGCAGACCTACAAGGATTGGTGCGACCATGACTTGAAGGCGAAGTGTTATATGCAGGCTTCGATGAACGATGAGCTGCAAAGGCGATTCGAGGATGCTAAGAATGCTGCTGACATTCATATGCACCTCAAGGAGCTCTTCGGTGAGCAGACTCGGCCTTTGAGGCATGCCACAGTGAAGGAGCTCATCACTTTACGCATGCGAGATGGGACTTCGGTCCATGAGCATGGCCTAAAGTTGATTGGGCTCGTGGACAAGCTCGTAGGCATGGATTTGATCTTGCCATCGGAGTTGACCACGGATGTGTTGCTGTTGTCACTGCCCAGCTCTTTCGATCCTTTTGTCGTGAACTTCAACATGAACAAGCTTGAGCCCAGCCTTGAAGAGTTGGTGAACATGCTTGTGACCTTTGAGTCCACGATCAAGAAGGAGAAGCAGGTTCTTTTTGTGGGCTCTTCATCTGGCACGAAGACCGGTCCACCTGGGAAGGGAAAGAAGCGTTCTTTCCAGCGTACCAAGAAGAGCGAGCCCTTGAAGAGGCAGACTTCGAGTCCCGTAGTGGCAGCCGCGCCAGTGAAGGCTGAAAAGACTGTTGACATCTGTCATCACTGCAAGAAGCCTGGACATTGGAGGCGTAATTGCAGGGAATATCTTGCGCAGAAGGGTTCTGCCAAAGGTATGTTCTTTATTGAAGTAAATATCTCGATTAACTCTACTTCTTGGGTATTGGATACCGGCTGTGGCTCACATCTCTGTAACGATTTGCAGGTGATGGGAAGAAGTAGAAGGCTCCGAGAGGGTGAGACCTTCTTAAGGATGGGCAATGGAGCAAGAGTTGCTGCCAAGGCCATAGGAGATGTTTGTTTAATTTTGAACAATGATTTTAAGTTTGTATTAAGAGATGTTTTATTTGTACCAGACTTGATTAAAAACATTATTTCCATTCCTATGCTTGATATTGATGGATATTCTTGTTTATTTGGCAAAGGTGTTTGCAATATTTACAAGAATGAATGTTTAGTTGGTACCGGTGAACTTGAAAACAATCTCTACACCTTAAAATTAAAAGATATTCCACTTAACAATGTCCAAACGATAACAACAACAAATAAGCGCAAACAAGATACTCTTAATTCGGCACAATTATGGCATGCTCGATTAGGTCATATATCCCTAAGAAGGATGAACAAGTTAGTGGGAGTTGGCATGTTTGATATGTCCGATATTAATGCTCTCACGACTTGTGAATCCTGTCTAAAAGGAAAGATGACCAAAATTCCCTTTAAGGGCCATGCGGAGCGAGCCAAAGGGTTATTGGATTTGATCCATACCGATGTGTGCGGTCCGCTTAGCATCACCACTAAGCATGGACATGCCTACTTCATCACCTTTACCGATGACCATTCGAGGTATGGGTATGTGTATTTAATGAAATACAAGTCTGAAGCCTTTGAAAGGTTCAAAGAATTCAGAAGTGAAGTAGAGAAGCAATTGGGACGAAGCATCAAGACACTTCGATCGGATCGAGGTGGTGAGTACTTGAGTGCCGAGTTCCAAGAGTATCTTAGAGAGAATGGGATTCTCTCGCAGTGGACTCCGCCCGCTACACCGCAGTTGAATGGTGTTTCGGAGCGTCGTAACCGGACTTTGATGGACATGGTTCGGTCTATGATGGGGTTCACAGAGTTGCCGCCATCCTTTTGGGGATATGCGCTTGAAACAGCGGCACTGTTGTTGAACAATGTCCATACAAAGGCAGTTGACAAGACTCCATATGAGATATGGATGGGTAAGCCTCCCAAGTATTCTTATCTAAGAATATGGGGGTGTCCTGCTTATGTGAAGCAGACAGTGGGAGATAAATTGGATAGTCGATCCATTTTATGCTACTTTGTGGGATATCCAAAGAATTCAATTGGATATTACTTCTATCATCCCCAAGAAACAAAGGTGTTTGTTTCTAGGAACGCAACCTTTTTGGAAAAGGAATTTCTATTGGATAGAAAAGGCGAGATGATAGAACTCGAAGAGGTTCGAGAGACACCCACAGTTGTAGAACCCACACCCGAGAAGCCAAGTGAGGAGATACAAGCTCCTAGAAGAACCGAGAGAGTCTCGAGACCACCTGTGAGGTATGGTCTGCTTCTTGAAGAGGGCCATGATGAGCCTAATCTTGGATGTGATCCAAGGACCTTCAAGGAAGCGTTATCTGATGCCGATTCATCCAAATGGCTTGAAGCAATGGAATCTGAGATGAATTCCATGCATTCGAACCAAGTGTGGAATCTCGTGGATCCACCTGAGGGAATTGTTCCCATAGGGTGTAAATGGATTTACAAGAGGAAACTTGGGGCGGATGGGAAGGTATTGACCTTCAAGGCGCGACTGGTAGCAAAAGGGTATACTCAAAGGCAAGGTGTTGACTATGAGGAAACCTTTTCTCCAGTTGCGATGTTCAAGTCCATTAGGATTTTGCTAGCCATAGCTGCATGGTATGACTATGAGATATGGCAGATGGATGTCAAGACTGCCTTCCTTAATGGGGATATTAAGGAAGAGATTTACATGTCTCAACCTGAAGGGTTTACATCTATCGGAAGTGAGCATATGGTATGCAAACTTCAAAGATCTATTTATGGTCTTAAGCAGGCATCTAGGAGCTGGAACCTCAGATTCGATAGTACAATCAAAGAGTTTGGTTTTACTAAGAATCCTGAGGAACCCTGTGTGTATAAGAAGGTCAGTGGGAGTGCTGTGACATTCCTAGTTCTTTATGTTGATGACATTCTACTCATTGGGAATGATGTAGGAATGTTGCAATCAACAAAGATATGGTTAGCAAGTAAGTTCTCAATGCAGGACTTGGGTGAAGCATCTTTTGTATTGGGAATACAGATCTATAGAGATAGATCAAAAAGATTGCTTGGTCTCACCCAGTCCACATACATTGATACCATCGTGAAGCGGTTCTCGATGGATGAGTCCAAGAGAGGACATCTACCAATGTGTCATGGCGTGTCCCTATCCAAGTCTATGTCTCCCAAGACTGATGCAGAGATAGCGGCGATGACACGAATTCCGTATGCTTCGGCTATTGGTAGTATCATGTATGGGATGATATCTACACGTCCTGACGTGGCATTTGCACTAAGTGTAGTGAGTAGATATCAATCCAACCCCGGTCTTCCACACTGGAAAGCTGTGAAAGACATCCTCAAGTATTTGAGAAGGACCAATAAGCTGTTCTTGGTCTATGGGGGTGGAGAACTGAAATTGGAAGGCTATACCGACTCTAGCTTCCAAAGCGATGTTGATGACTCGAAGTCAACCTCCGGATTCATATTCATGCTCAATGGTGGTGCTGTCTCTTGGAAGAGTTCCAAGCAAGACAGTACTGCGGATTCCACCACTGAGGCAGAATACATTGCTGCATCGGCTGCAGCAAAGGAGGCTGTTTGGATTAGGAATTTCGTCCAAGAGTTGGGCGTCATTCCAAATGGAGTTGCTCCTATCCCGGTGATGTGCGACAACACGGGAGCCATAGCTCAGGCGAAGGAGCCAAGGTCTCATCAGAAGTCCAAACACGTATTGAGAAAGTACCACATCCTCAGAGAGATCGTGGAAAGAGGAGATGTCGTGATTGACAAAGTCGGCTCCGCAGATAATGTTGCTGATCCACTAACTAAGCCTTTACCAGGACCATCGTTCGAGAAGCATCGCGAATCAATGGGTCTAAAGTATATAGGTAGTTGGCTCTAGTGCAAGTGGGAGATTGTTAGAGTAGGTGCACGTCGAGCCAAGTGTTGGCCGACTGTTCACGATGAAACTCTTTGTATAAACGATCTTTATTTTAATAATATTTCAATTTATTAATTTGGCGCATCTTTATCTTTATACCCATGCTTGTTGCATAGATAAAGTCCTTGAATATACAAATAGTAGAAAGAATATGAGATGCTCATATGATGAGTATCATGAAACTCATATTTGGAATACTGTATATTCTAAACCGTTCCTAGTCGATTCAGCCGCCACTAAGAAGGATAAAGGCCGCTCGAGTTAGAGACTAGTATCTGCGATGTGAGTACCATGTTTCATTGGTAGGGGACATTGTGATGTCCGAGCATGCAGATAGGTGCTCCTGGTAGAGTGCACTGAACAACCCTCTATAAAGGACTTTCCAAGTGGTTCTCACTTATCGAGTGGAAACGTCCTAGTTTATGGTTGTACACCATTAGTCCTTATGACCCGGGACAACATTGAGACTCTATGTGCTAGCGTTTCACTTTGACTTGTTTACCGACTCTTTTGGGGTCATTAGGTGGCAAGATTGGGTGTTACGGCGAAACATATAGGAGTCGATGCATTGTAGTCGGGGATTCACCGCTTACCTACGGGTATGGATATCCTATGTGTTTTTCATGTATGTGTGGGTTGAAATCTCTGATCAGAGTATGGTGGTAATTATGAAAGGGGTTTCATAGATTACACCATCGATGCAACCACGACATGACACATAGTATCGATTCATTGACAACTCTCGATATACCAATAGTTGTCGAATCGGTCGGGATATATGAGCTGAAGGGACCGTACTGTACGCTAACCATAATTGAATGGTTCTTGCAGGCACTATCATGTGATACCTAGGGAATCACGTAAGCGATGCTGCTAGGCGTTTAACGTGATTGGTTGGGTACTATCAGACTTGAGTTCTGACGTTCTTACTATCAAGGAGTTGATAAGTAAGAATGGAGCAATTGGGGTATGCTCGTATAAGGACATGTTTAGTCCGAATCACATTGAGATGTGAACCCACGGCTAGTTGTATCAATGAACCATTGAGGGCCACACAAGTACTTGCTTAGTAAATCCCGAAGAGAAGTAAAATAGTTCAATGTGTTGAACGGCTTATAAATGTGTTTATAAGCGTAAAGAAAATTAGAAGTATGACTTCTATGAGAGAAATATAAATTTTAATTTATGGAAGTGTTCCTAAGATTAAAATTTGGCCAAGTAAATAATGTAGTTGAAAATTGTGATTTTCATAAACATTGTTGTGGACTAAATTAAATTAATTCAAGTGTTGAATTAATTAAACACTAGTAGACCTAGTAGAGTCTAAATAATTAAATTAATTCAAGTGTTGAATTAATTAAATAATATTGAGTCTTGTAGAGCTCAATTTAAATAATTATTTAACTAGTGGGACTTGAGTAAAATCAAGTAATATTTAATTTATCTCAAATGTGTTTGAGATAATAAAATTTAGTCTATGGTTTTTAATGTGTTAAAAACCATATAATATACAAGTGAGACATGTAGGGATTGCATGCTTGGGAGGTGAAGAGCCTTGATTACTTTTTGAATAAAATATTGAAAAGCATGGGATCACTTTTTGACACACCCAAGGCTAATCTTCCCTCCCCATACACACCTCTTGGCCGAAATCTCTCAAGGATTTTTCCTCTCAATTTTCTTCCATTTTGTTCTTCATTTTGGGGAGAAAAATTCTTCTCTTTGATAAATCTTCAAATATTTCTAGTGCAATATTTGAAGGGGTTTACAAAGCTAAGTGGTGGGCCTAATTCTTGGAGGATTGGAGGTGGAAGCTTGTAGACTTATCTTGCCAAGAAGAGCTTAGTTGCTAGCAACTAAGTTGGAGCCATCATCAACTTCTTGAAGTTGATAGGTAAAAATCCTAAATCATCCTATGCATGGTTTTTGTTGATTTTGCAAATATTCCACAAAACTTTTAAGGGGGCCGAAATTTTTGCTCTAAAAATTATATTTTTCGCTTCCGTTGCGTTTCCGGCCCCCGTAACCGGTCCGCTTTCAAGTGGTATCCGAGCTAAGGTTACGGTTTTTGTGTAATATTTGCATAATGTTATGTTGAGATCGATTTCTAACCGTTTGAGATTTTTGTGCAAGAAAATCAAAGGGCCGAAAATTTTGAAGAAAAACAAAAAAAAAAAAAAATGATTTTTCGGGCAGCATGTTGCTGCCCGAGGGCTGCCCGAGCTGCCCTGAAATTTCGGGCAGCAAAGGGCAGCCCGAGGGGCTGCCCGAATAAATCCAGCTTTTAAAATAAAAAAAAAAATATTTTTTTGTTGTTGCCGGAATCCGGCGACGGAGCTCCGGCGACGGCGATGACGGCTAGGGTTTCCAAAAGTGTTTTGGATAATCTTAGTGTCATGGGCCTTGAGATGTTGGGCCATTGGATGGACCAACATAATTTGTGAAATTTAAATGGGCCTAAATATTTTTGGTGAAAAATGGTTTTTGGGCCCTTAAGTTTAAATTTACAATTGTTGCACATATTTTCTCATAAAATAAATAATTGAAGTTGGACTTTAATTATTTATAGTAAATTGTGATTTACAAGAAATTCGATTATAAATAAATTAATTTGAAAGTAGACAAAGGTGTTTGTATACTTTGTTAATTTAATTTATAATTGTGGCGGTTAGTGATTGGATCAAGATATATAATATTGGATCAATTAATTATAGTGATAATTAATTGATGGTGTATGATATGTGATATTATGCATGAAGGATGATCAAAAGCCCAAGCCCAATTTGCTAGGTGTATGCTAGGATATTTGTGTTGTATGATTGTAATAATTATCAATTTATAAAGTGGGCTTGGTTTATGGCCCGTTCCCACCCCCATGAGATGTATCCCTATGTGCCATGGATATTTAATTGTAAATATTAGAATAGTGGAAGATCAAGATTGGAAGATGGTGGCCTTGGTGATTATGAAGATCGAAGACATGTAATATTGGATGCTAATGTAATAATTTAGTTGCATTGCATCCCGTGCATTTACCCTAGGATTGGACCTAGGCCCGTGTTTGGCTCACACGGGCCATTAGTTTTGGGGCAATTGATCATCCTTGTACTGTTTTCTATTTATAATATATGCATGATATGTTATAAATAATGAGTATGTGCGTTATTATTATTATAATAACAAAGTTGCATGAATCCGGCAAACATACGATCAAACATGGCGAGCTTTTAAAATAAAATTAATGATGAGACCTTTCAAAATTAAAAACCCTCATTTTGAATAAGATTCAAAATTAATATCAAGTCCGAAAAGGGGAATTATAAATTTGTTTATAATTTCCTTGTCTTCCATCGACAATGGATGCATGATGAACGCTACCCGTACTCGGGGCTCGGCTCATATTATTGGGGAGCCTGGGTGCCGGAAAGCTGTGACATCCATTGACATTGTGATGTGAACTACGTGGAACTCCCATGATTTCGGCTCATATTATTGAGGGAACTCATGGCGACCGTCCATTAAGGTTCAATATCGATGGGTTAGGCTTGACACGTAAAGATGAACGACGTCATATTATTGGGTCCTAATCAAACGTGAGACAAAAGTATACGTAGAGGGTTGCATGGCGATGCAATTGGAAACTACCTTTTAGGAATTGTGATGGCCGATATTATTCGGGATCACAATTCGCTAATTGGACCTTACGTACCTTCTGAGGAAAGTGTTTCCCGTTTTCACTAGAGGGTAGTGAAAATGTCAAAACAGTGGGAGCGATTATTTATAAAGTAAAAGTCCAAACTTTATATCTTATTAAATATTTTAAAATAGTCATTAACATTTATCTGTTTTACTTTTCAGTACAATCTTTGACATGTCATCAATTCGCAACCCGTTTTCGGTCATTCTCGAAAAACACATTCTAACCGGACCAAACTATATCACTTGGCTAAGAAATTTAAAGATTGTCCTAAACTCGGAGAAGATCGCATATACACTTACTGAGGCGCCCCCTGCTGAGGCTCCTATAGGCTGCACTCCTGAGGAATTGCAGACCTACAAGGATTGGTGCGACCATGACTTGAAGGCGAAGTGTTATATGCAGGCTTCGATGAACGATGAGCTGCAAAGGCGATTCGAGGATGCTAAGAATGCTGCTGACATTCATATGCACCTCAAGGAGCTCTTCGGTGAGCAGACTCGGCCTTTGAGGCATGCCACAGTGAAGGAGCTCATCACTTTACGCATGCGAGATGGGACTTCGGTCCATGAGCATGGCCTAAAGTTGATTGGGCTCGTGGACAAGCTCGTAGGCATGGATTTGATCTTGCCATCGGAGTTGACCACGGATGTGTTGCTGTTGTCACTGCCCAGCTCTTTCGATCCTTTTGTCGTGAACTTCAACATGAACAAGCTTGAGCCCAGCCTTGAAGAGTTGGTGAACATGCTTGTGACCTTTGAGTCCACGATCAAGAAGGAGAAGCAGGTTCTTTTTGTGGGCTCTTCATCTGGCACGAAGACCGGTCCACCTGGGAAGGGAAAGAAGCGTTCTTTCCAGCGTACCAAGAAGAGCGAGCCCTTGAAGAGGCAGACTTCGAGTCCCGTAGTGGCAGCCGCGCCAGTGAAGGCTGAAAAGACTGTTGACATCTGTCACCACTGCAAGAAGCCTGGACATTGGAGGCGTAATTGCAGGGAATATCTTGCGCAGAAGGGTTCTGCCAAAGGTATGTTCTTTATTGAAGTAAATATCTCGATTAACTCTACTTCTTGGGTATTGGATACCGGCTGTGGCTCACATCTCTGTAACGATTTGCAGGTGATGGGAAGAAGTAGAAGGCTCCGAGAGGGTGAGACCTTCTTAAGGATGGGCAATGGAGCAAGAGTTGCTGCCAAGGCCATAGGAGATGTTTGTTTAATTTTGAACAATGATTTTAAGTTTGTATTAAGAGATGTTTTATTTGTACCAGACTTGATTAAAAACATTATTTCCATTCCTATGCTTGATATTGATGGATATTCTTGTTTATTTGGCAAAGGTGTTTGCAATATTTACAAGAATGAATGTTTAGTTGGTACCGGTGAACTTGAAAACAATCTCTACACCTTAAAATTAAAAGATATTCCACTTAACAATGTCCAAACGATAACAACAACAAATAAGCGCAAACAAGATACTCTTAATTCGGCACAATTATGGCATGCTCGATTAGGTCATATATCCCTAAGAAGGATGAACAAGTTAGTGGGAGTTGGCATGTTTGATATGTCCGATATTAATGCTCTCACGACTTGTGAATCCTGTCTAAAAGGAAAGATGACCAAAATTCCCTTTAAGGGCCATGCGGAGCGAGCCAAAGGGTTATTGGATTTGATCCATACCGATGTGTGCGGTCCGCTTAGCATCACCACTAAGCATGGACATGCCTACTTCATCACCTTTACCGATGACCATTCGAGGTATGGGTATGTGTATTTAATGAAATACAAGTCTGAAGCCTTTGAAAGGTTCAAAGAATTCAGAAGTGAAGTAGAGAAGCAATTGGGACGAAGCATCAAGACACTTCGATCGGATCGAGGTGGTGAGTACTTGAGTGCCGAGTTCCAAGAGTATCTTAGAGAGAATGGGATTCTCTCGCAGTGGACTCCGCCCGCTACACCGCAGTTGAATGGTGTTTCGGAGCGTCGTAACCGGACTTTGATGGACATGGTTCGGTCTATGATGGGGTTCACAGAGTTGCCGCCATCCTTTTGGGGATATGCGCTTGAAACAGCGGCACTGTTGTTGAACAATGTCCATACAAAGGCAGTTGACAAGACTCCATATGAGATATGGATGGGTAAGCCTCCCAAGTATTCTTATCTAAGAATATGGGGGTGTCCTGCTTATGTGAAGCAGACAGTGGGAGATAAATTGGATAGTCGATCCATTTTATGCTACTTTGTGGGATATCCAAAGAATTCAATTGGATATTACTTCTATCATCCCCAAGAAACAAAGGTGTTTGTTTCTAGGAACGCAACCTTTTTGGAAAAGGAATTTCTATTGGATAGAAAAGGCGAGATGATAGAACTCGAAGAGGTTCGAGAGACACCCACAGTTGTAGAACCCACACCCGAGAAGCCAAGTGAGGAGATACAAGCTCCTAGAAGAACCGAGAGAGTCTCGAGACCACCTGTGAGGTATGGTCTGCTTCTTGAAGAGGGCCATGATGAGCCTAATCTTGGATGTGATCCAAGGACCTTCAAGGAAGCGTTATCTGATGCCGATTCATCCAAATGGCTTGAAGCAATGGAATCTGAGATGAATTCCATGCATTCGAACCAAGTGTGGAATCTCGTGGATCCACCTGAGGGAATTGTTCCCATAGGGTGTAAATGGATTTACAAGAGGAAACTTGGGGCGGATGGGAAGGTATTGACCTTCAAGGCGCGACTGGTAGCAAAAGGGTATACTCAAAGGCAAGGTGTTGACTATGAGGAAACCTTTTCTCCAGTTGCGATGTTCAAGTCCATTAGGATTTTGCTAGCCATAGCTGCATGGTATGACTATGAGATATGGCAGATGGATGTCAAGACTGCCTTCCTTAATGGGGATATTAAGGAAGAGATTTACATGTCTCAACCTGAAGGGTTTACATCTATCGGAAGTGAGCATATGGTATGCAAACTTCAAAGATCTATTTATGGTCTTAAGCAGGCATCTAGGAGCTGGAACCTCAGATTCGATAGTACAATCAAAGAGTTTGGTTTTACTAAGAATCCTGAGGAACCCTGTGTGTATAAGAAGGTCAGTGGGAGTGCTGTGACATTCCTAGTTCTTTATGTTGATGACATTCTACTCATTGGGAATGATGTAGGAATGTTGCAATCAACAAAGATATGGTTAGCAAGTAAGTTCTCAATGCAGGACTTGGGTGAAGCATCTTTTGTATTGGGAATACAGATCTATAGAGATAGATCAAAAAGATTGCTTGGTCTCACCCAGTCCACATACATTGATACCATCGTGAAGCGGTTCTCGATGGATGAGTCCAAGAGAGGACATCTACCAATGTGTCATGGCGTGTCCCTATCCAAGTCTATGTCTCCCAAGACTGATGCAGAGATAGCGGCGATGACACGAATTCCGTATGCTTCGGCTATTGGTAGTATCATGTATGGGATGATATCTACACGTCCTGACGTGGCATTTGCACTAAGTGTAGTGAGTAGATATCAATCCAACCCCGGTCTTCCACACTGGAAAGCTGTGAAAGACATCCTCAAGTATTTGAGAAGGACCAATAAGCTGTTCTTGGTCTATGGGGGTGGAGAACTGAAATTGGAAGGCTATACCGACTCTAGCTTCCAAAGCGATGTTGATGACTCGAAGTCAACCTCCGGATTCATATTCATGCTCAATGGTGGTGCTGTCTCTTGGAAGAGTTCCAAGCAAGACAGTACTGCGGATTCCACCACTGAGGCAGAATACATTGCTGCATCGGCTGCAGCAAAGGAGGCTGTTTGGATTAGGAATTTCGTCCAAGAGTTGGGCGTCATTCCAAATGGAGTTGCTCCTATCCCGGTGATGTGCGACAACACGGGAGCCATAGCTCAGGCGAAGGAGCCAAGGTCTCATCAGAAGTCCAAACACGTATTGAGAAAGTACCACATCCTCAGAGAGATCGTGGAAAGAGGAGATGTCGTGATTGACAAAGTCGGCTCCGCAGATAATGTTGCTGATCCACTAACTAAGCCTTTACCAGGACCATCGTTCGAGAAGCATCGCGAATCAATGGGTCTAAAGTATATAGGTAGTTGGCTCTAGTGCAAGTGGGAGATTGTTAGAGTAGGTGCACGTCGAGCCAAGTGTTGGCCGACTGTTCACGATGAAACTCTTTGTATAAACGATCTTTATTTTAATAATATTTCAATTTATTAATTTGGCGCATCTTTATCTTTATACCCATGCTTGTTGCATAGATAAAGTCCTTGAATATACAAATAGTAGAAAGAATATGAGATGCTCATATGATGAGTATCATGAAACTCATATTTGGAATACTGTATATTCTAAACCGTTCCTAGTCGATTCAGCCGCCACTAAGAAGGATAAAGGCCGCTCGAGTTAGAGACTAGTATCTGCGATGTGAGTACCATGTTTCATTGGTAGGGGACATTGTGATGTCCGAGCATGCAGATAGGTGCTCCTGGTAGAGTGCACTGAACAACCCTCTATAAAGGACTTTCCAAGTGGTTCTCACTTATCGAGTGGAAACGTCCTAGTTTATGGTTGTACACCATTAGTCCTTATGACCCGGGACAACATTGAGACTCTATGTGCTAGCGTTTCACTTTGACTTGTTTACCGACTCTTTTGGGGTCATTAGGTGGCAAGATTGGGTGTTACGGCGAAACATATAGGAGTCGATGCATTGTAGTCGGGGATTCACCGCTTACCTACGGGTATGGATATCCTATGTGTTTTTCATGTATGTGTGGGTTGAAATCTCTGATCAGAGTATGGTGGTAATTATGAAAGGGGTTTCATAGATTACACCATCGATGCAACCACGACATGACACATAGTATCGATTCATTGACAACTCTCGATATACCAATAGTTGTCGAATCGGTCGGGATATATGAGCTGAAGGGACCGTACTGTACGCTAACCATAATTGAATGGTTCTTGCAGGCACTATCATGTGATACCTAGGGAATCACGTAAGCGATGCTGCTAGGCGTTTAACGTGATTGGTTGGGTACTATCAGACTTGAGTTCTGACGTTCTTACTATCAAGGAGTTGATAAGTAAGAATGGAGCAATTGGGGTATGCTCGTATAAGGACATGTTTAGTCCGAATCACATTGAGATGTGAACCCACGGCTAGTTGTATCAATGAACCATTGAGGGCCACACAAGTACTTGCTTAGTAAATCCCGAAGAGAAGTAAAATAGTTCAATGTGTTGAACGGCTTATAAATGTGTTTATAAGCGTAAAGAAAATTAGAAGTATGACTTCTATGAGAGAAATATAAATTTTAATTTATGGAAGTGTTCCTAAGATTAAAATTTGGCCAAGTAAATAATGTAGTTGAAAATTGTGATTTTCATAAACATTGTTGTGGACTAAATTAAATTAATTCAAGTGTTGAATTAATTAAACACTAGTAGACCTAGTAGAGTCTAAATAATTAAATTAATTCAAGTGTTGAATTAATTAAATAATATTGAGTCTTGTAGAGCTCAATTTAAATAATTATTTAACTAGTGGGACTTGAGTAAAATCAAGTAATATTTAATTTATCTCAAATGTGTTTGAGATAATAAAATTTAGTCTATGGTTTTTAATGTGTTAAAAACCATATAATATACAAGTGAGACATGTAGGGATTGCATGCTTGGGAGGTGAAGAGCCTTGATTACTTTTTGAATAAAATATTGAAAAGCATGGGATCACTTTTTGACACACCCAAGGCTAATCTTCCCTCCCCATACACACCTCTTGGCCGAAATCTCTCAAGGATTTTTCCTCTCAATTTTCTTCCATTTTGTTCTTCATTTTGGGGAGAAAAATTCTTCTCTTTGATAAATCTTCAAATATTTCTAGTGCAATATTTGAAGGGGTTTACAAAGCTAAGTGGTGGGCCTAATTCTTGGAGGATTGGAGGTGGAAGCTTGTAGACTTATCTTGCCAAGAAGAGCTTAGTTGCTAGCAACTAAGTTGGAGCCATCATCAACTTCTTGAAGTTGATAGGTAAAAATCCTAAATCATCCTATGCATGGTTTTTGTTGATTTTGCAAATATTCCACAAAACTTTTAAGGGGGCCGAAATTTTTTCTCTAAAAATTATATTTTTCGCTTCCGTTGCGTTTCCGGCCCCCGTAACCGGTCCGCTTTCAAGGGATTCTATTTTTGTTGTTGTGGATAGATTCTCTAAGATTGCACATTTTAAAGCTTGTCATAAAACGGATGATGCTTCAAACAGTGCGGATTTGTTCTTTAGAGAAGTCGCTAGGTTGTTTGGCATGCCTAGGACTATTGTTTCTGGTCGCGATGTTAAATTCTTGAGTTACTTTTGGAAGACTTTATGGGCTGAACTTGGTACAAAATTGTTGTTTTCTACTACTTGTCATCATCAAACAGATGGACAAACTGAAGTTGTCAATAGAAATTTAAGAACACTTTTGCGTGCTATTCTTAAAAAAACTTGGATTGACATTTCTATGGACTTTAGTTTGGGGTTGCCTAGGCCTAAGAAGAGTAGGGATTCTATTTTTGTAGTTGTGGATAGATTCTCTAAGATGGCACATTTTATAGCTTGTCATGAAACCGATGATACTTCAAACATTGCGGATTTGTTCTTTAGAGAAATCGCTAGGTTGCATGGCATGCCTAGGACTATTGTTTCTCGTCTCAATGTTAAATTTTTAAGTTACTTTTGGAATAATTTATGGGCTAAACTTGGCAAAAAATTGTTGTTTTCTACTACTTGTCATCCTCAAACGGATGGACAAACTGAAGTTGTCAATAGAACTTTGGGAACACCTTTGCGTGCTATTCTTAAAAAGAACTTAGATTGACATTTCTCTGGACTTTATTTTGGAGTTGCCTAGGCCTAAGAAGAGGAGGGATTCTATTTTAGTTGTTGTGGATAGATTCTCTAAGATGGCACTTTTTATAGCTTGTCATAAAACTGATGATGTTTCAAACATTGCGGATTTGTTCTTTAGAGAATTCGCTAGGTTGCATGGCATGCCTAGGACTATTGTTTCTCGTCGCAATGTTAGATTTTTGAGTTACTTTGGGAATAATTTATGGGTTAAACTTGGCACAAAATTGTTGTTTTCTACTACTTGTCATCCTCAAACGGATGGACAAACTGAAGTTGTCAATAGAACTTTGGGAACACTTTTGCGTGCTATTCTTAAAAAAAACTTGGATTGACATTTATCTGGACTTTATTTTGGAGTTGCCTAGGCCTAAGAAGAGGAGGGATTCTATTTTTGTAGTATTGGATAGATTCTCTAAGATGGCACATTTTATAGCTTGTCATGAAACCGTTGATGCTTCAAACATTACGGATTTGTTTATTAGAGAAGTCGCTAGGTTGCATGGCATGCCTAGGACTATTGTTTCTCGTCGCAATGTTAAATTTTTGAGTTACTTTTGGAATAATTTATGGGCTAAACTTGGCACAAAATTGTTGTTTTCTACTACTTGTCATCCTCAAACAGATGGACAAACTGAAGTTGTCAATATAACTTTGGGAACACTTTTGCGTACTATTCTTAAAAAGAACTTGGATTGACATTTCTCTGGACTTTATTTTGGAGTTGCCTAGGCCTAAGAAGAGGAGGGATTCTATTTTTGTAGTTGTGGATAGATTCTCTAGGATGACACATTTTATAGCTTGTCATGAAACCGATGATGCTTCAAACATAACGGATTTGTTCTTTAGAAAAGTCGCTAGGTTGCATGGCATGCCTAGGACTATTGTTTCTCGTCGCAATGTTAGATTTTTGAGTTACTTTTGGAATAATTTATGGGCTAAACTTGGCACAAAATTGTTGTTTTCTGTTACTTGTCATCCTCAAACGGATGGACAAACTGAAGTTGTCAATAGAACTTTGGGAACACTTTTGCGTGCTATTCTTAAAAAGAACTTGGATTGACATTTCTATGGACTTTATTTTGGTGTTGTTGTGGATAGATTCTCTAAGATGGCACATTTTATAGCTTGTCATAAAACCGATGATGCTTCAAACATTGCGGATTTGTTCTTTAGAGAAGTCGCTAGGTTGCATGGCATGCCTAGGACTATTGTTTCTCGTCGCAATGTTAGATTTTTGAGTTACTTATGGAATAATTTATGTGCTAAACTTGGCACAAAATTTTTGTTTTCTACTACTTGTCATCCTCAAACGGATGGACAAACTGAAGTTGTCAATAGAACTTTGGGAACACTTTTGCGTGCTATTCTTAAAAAGAACTTGGATTGACATTTCTCTGGACTTTATTTTGGAGTTGCCTAGGCCTAAGAAGAGTAGGGATTCTATATTTGTAGTTGTGGATAGATTCTCTAAGATGGCACATTTTATAGCTTGTCATGAAACCGATGATGCTTCAAACATTACGGATTTGTTCTTTAGAGAAGTCGCTAGGTTGCATGGCATGCCTAGTACTATTGTTTCTCGTCGCAATGTTAAAATTTTGAGTTACTTTTGGAATAATTTATGGGCTAAACTTGGCACAAAATTGTTGTTTTCTACTACTTGTCATTCTCAAACAGATGGACAAACTGAAGTTGTCAATAAAACTTTGGTAATACGTTTGCGTGCTATTCTTAAAAAAGACTTGGATTGACATTTCTATGGACTTTAGTTTGGGATTGCCTTGGCCTAAGAAGAGGAGGGATTCCATTTTTGTAGTTGTGGATAGATTCTCTAAGATGGCACATTTTATAGATTGTCATGAAACCGATGATGCTTCAAACATTGCGGATTTGTTCTTTAGAGAAGTCGCTAGGTTGCATGGCATGCCTAGGACTATTGTTTCTCGTCGCAATGTTAAATTTTTAAGTTACTTTTGGAATAATTTATGGGCTAAACTTGGCACGAAATTGTTGGTTTCTACTACTTGTCAACCTCAAACGGATGGACAAACTGAAGTTGTCCATAGAACTTTGGGAACACTTTTGCGTGCTATTCTTAAAAGGAACTTGGATTGACATTTCTATGGACTTTAGTTTGGGGTTGCCTAGGCCTAAGAAGAGGAGGGATTCTATTTTTGTAGTTGTGGATAGATTCTCTAAGATGGCACATTTTATAGCTTGTCATGAAACCGATGATGCTTCAAACATTGTGGATTTGTTCTTTAGAGAATTCGCTAGGTTGCATGGCATGCCTAGGACTATTGTTTCCCGTCGCAATGTTAAATTTTTGAGTTACTTTTGGAAAAATTTACGGGCTAAACTTGGCACAAAATTGTTGTTTTCTACTACTTGTCATTCTCAAACAGATGGACAAACTGAAGTTGTCAATAAAACTTTGGGAACACTTTTGCGTGCTATTCTTAAAAAGAACTTGGATTGACATTTCTATGGACTTTAGTTTGGGATTGCCTAGGCCTAAGAAGAGGAGGGATTCTATTTTTGTAGTTGTTGATAGATTCTCTAAGATGGCACATTTTATAGATTGTCATGAAACCGATGATGCTTCAAACATTGCGGATTTGTTCTTTAGAGATGTCGCTAGGTTGCATGGCATGCCTAGGACTATTGTTTCTCGTCGCAATGTTAAATTTTTAAGTTACTTTTGGAATAATTTATGGGCTCAACTTGGCACGAAATTGTTGGTTTCTACTAGTTGTCAACCTCAAACGGATGGACAAACTGAAGTTGTCAATAGAACTTTGGGAACACTTTTTCGTGCTATTCTTAAAAGGAACTTGGATTGACATTTCTATGGACTTTAGTTTGGGGTTGCCTAGGCCTAAAAAAAGGAGGGATTCTATTTTTGTTATTGTGGATAGATTTTCTAAGATGGCACATTTTATAGCTTGTCATAAAAGCGATGATGCTTCAAACATTGCGGATTTGTTCTTTAGAGAAGTCGTTAGGTTGCATGGCATGCCTAGGACTATTGATTCTGGTCGCGATGTTAAATTCTTGAGCTACTTTTGGAAGACTTTATGGGCTAAACTTGGCACAAAATTGTTGTTTTCTACTACTTGTCATCCTCAAACAGATGGACAAACTGAAGTTGTCCATAGAACTTTGGGAACACTTTTGCGTGCTATTCTTAAAAGGAACTTGGATTGACATTTCTATGGACTTTAGTTTGGGGTTGCCTAGGCCTAAGAAGAGGAGGGATTCTATTTTTGTAGTTGTGGATAGATTCTCTAAGATGGCACATTTTATAGCTTGTCATGAAACCGATGATGCTTCAAACATTGCGGATTTGTTCTTTAGAGAAGTCGCTAGGTTGCATGGCATGCCTAGGACTATTATTTCTCGTCGCAATGTTAAATTTTTAAGTTACTTTTGGAATAATTTATGGGCTAAACTTGGCACAAAATTGTTGGTTTCTACTACTTGTCATCCTCAAACGGATGGACAAATTGAAGTTGTCAATAGAACTTTAGGAACACTTTTTCGTGCTATTCTTAAAAGGAACTTGGATTGACATTTCTATGGACTTTATTTTGGGGTTGCCTAGGCCTAAGAAGAGGAGGGATTCTATTTTTGTTATTGTGGATAGATTTTCTAAGATGACACATTTTATAGCTTGTCATAAAATCGATGATGCTTCAAACATTGCGGATTTGTTCTTTAGAGAAGTCGTTAGGTTGCATGGCATGCCTAGGACTATTGATTCTGGTCGCGATGTTAAATTCTTGAGTTACTTTTGGAAGACTTTATGGGCTAAACTTGGCACAAAATTGTTGTTTTCTACTACTTGTCATCCTCAAACAGATGGACAAACTGAAGTTGTCCATAGAACTTTGGGAACAATTTTGCGTGTTATTCTTAAAAGGAACTTGGATTGACATTTCTATGGACTTTAGTTTGGGGTTGCCTAGGCCTAAGAAGAGGAGGGATTCTATTTTAGTTGTTGTGGATAGATTCTCTAAGATAGCACTTTTTATAGCTTGTCATAAAACCGATGATGCTTCAAACATTGTGGATTTGTTCTTTAGAGAAGTCGCTAGTCTGCATGGCATGCCTGGGACTATTGTTTCTTGTCGCAATGTTAAATTTTTGAGTTACTTTTGGAATAATTTATGGGCTAAACTTGGCACAAAATTGTTGTTTTCTACTACTTTTCATCCTCAAACGGACGGACAAACTGAAGTTGTCATTGGAACTTTGGGAACACCTTTGCGTGCTATTCTTAAAAAGAACTTGGATTGACAATTCTATGGACTTTATTTTGGGGTTGCCTAGGACTAAGAAGGGGAGGGATTCTATTTTTGTTGTTGTGGATAGATTCTCTAAGATGGCACATTTTATAGCTTGTCATAAAACCGATGATGCTTCAAACATTGCGGATTTGTTCTTTAGAGAAGTCGCTAGGTTGCTTGGCATGCCTAGGACTATTGTTTCTGGTCGCGATGTTAAATTCTTGAGTTACTTTTGGAAGACTTTATGGGCTGAACTTGGCACAAAATTGTTGTTTTCTACTACTTGTCATCCTCAAACTGATGGACAAACTGAAGTTGTCAATAGAACTTTGGGAACACCTTTGCGTGCTATTCTTAAAAAGAACTTGGATTGACATTTCTATGGACTTTATTTTGGGGTTGCCTAGGACAAAGAAAGGGAGGGATTCTATTTTTGTTGTTGTGGATAGATTCTCTAAGATGGCAGATTTTATAGCATGTCATAAAACCGATGTTGCTTCAAACATTGCGGATTTTTTCTTTAGAGAAATCGCTAGGTTGCTTGGCATGCCTTGGACTATTGATTCTGTTCGCGATGTTAAATTCTTGAGTTACTTTTGGAAGACTTTATGGGCTGAACTTGGCACAAAATTGTTGTTTTCTACAACTTGTCATCCTCAAACTGATGGACAAACTGAAGTTGTCAATAGAACTTTGGGAACACCTTTGCGTGCTATTCTTAAAAAGAACTTGGATTGACATTTCTAGGGACTTTATTTTGGGGTTGCCTAGGACTAAGAAGGGGATGTATTCTATTTTTGTTGTTGTGGATAGATTCTCTAAGATGGCACATTTTATAGCTTGTCATAAAACCGATGTCGCTTCAAACATTGCGGATTTTTTCTTTAGAGAAGTCGCTAGGTTGCTTGGCATGCCTAGGACTATTGTTTCTGGTCGCGATGTTAAATTCTTGAGTTACTTTTGGAAGACTTCATGGGCTGAACTTGGTACAAAATTTTTGTTTTCTACTACTTGTCATCCTCAAACAGATGGACAAACTGAAGTTGTCAATAGAACTTTGGGAACACCTTTGCGTGCTATTCTTAAAAAGAACTTGGATTGACAATTCTATGGACTTTATTTTGGGGTTGCCTTGGACTAAGAAGGGGAGGGATTCTATTTTTGTTGTTGTGGATAGATTCTCTAAGATTGCACATTTTAAAGCTTGTCATAAAACGGATGATGCTTCAAACAGTGCGGATTTGTTCTTTAGAGAAGTTGCTAGGTTGTTTGGCATGCCTAGGACTATTGTTTCTGGTCGCGATGTTAAATTCTTGAGTTACTTTTGGAAGACTTTATGGGCTGAACTTGGTACAAAATTGTTGTTTTCTACTACTTGTCATCATCAAACAGATGGACAAACTGAAGTTGTCAATAGAACTTTGAGAACACTTTTGCGTGCTATTCTTAAAAAGAACTTGGATTGACATTTCTATGGACTTTAGTTTGGGGTTGCCTAGGCCTAAGAAGAGGAGGGATTCTATTTTTGTAGTTGTGGATAGATTCTCTAAGATGGCACATTTTATAGCTTGTCATGAAACCGATGATGCTTCAAACATTGCGGATTTGTTCTTTAGAGAAGTCGCTAGGTTGTATGGCATGCCTAGGACTATTGTTTCTCGTCTCAATGTTAAATTTTTAAGTTACTTTTGGAATAATTTATGGGCTAAACTTGGCAAAAAATTGTTGTTTTCTACTACTTGTCATCCTCAAACGGATGGACAAATTGAAGTTGTCAATAGAACTTTGGGAACACCTTTGCGTGCTATTCTTAAAAAGAATTTGGATTGACATTTCTCTGGACTTTATTTTGGAGTTGCCTAGGCCTAAGAAGAGGAGGGATTCTATTTTAGTTGTTGTGGATAGATTCTCTAAGATGGCACTTTTTATAGCTTGTCATAAAACTGATGATGTTTCAAACATTGCGGATTTGTTCTTTAGAGAATTCGCTAGGTTGCATGGCATGCCTAGGACTATTGTTTCTCGTCGCAATGTTAAATTTTTGAGTTACTTTTGGAAAAATTTACGGGCTAAACTTGGCACAAAATTGTTGTTTTCTACTACTTGTCATTCTCAAACAGATGGACAAACTGAAGTTGTCAATAGAACTTTGGGAACACTTTTGCGTGCTATTCTTAAAAAGAACTTGGATTGACATTTCTATGAACTTTAGTTTGGATTTGCCTAGGCCTAAGAAGACGAGGGATTCTATTTTTGTAGTTGTGGATAGATTCTCTAAGATGGCACATTTTATAGCTTGTCATGAAACCGATGATGCTTCAAACATTACGGATTTGTTCTTTAGAGAAGTCGCTAGGTTGCATGGCATGCCTAGGACTATTGTTTCTCGTCGCAATGTTAAATTTTTGAGTTACTTTTGGAATAATTTATGGGCTAAACTTGGCACAAAATTGTTGTTTTCTACTACTTGTCATCCTCAAACAGATGGACAAACTGAAGTTTTCAATATAACTTTGGGAACACTTTTGCGTGCTATTCTTAAAAAGAACTTGGATTGACATTTCTATGGACTTTATTTTTGGGTTGTTGTGGATAGATTCTCTAAGATGGCACATTTTATAGCTTGTCATAAAACCGATGATGCTTCAAACATTGCGGATTTGTTCTTTAGAGAAGTCGCTAGGTTGCATGGCATGCCTAGGACTATTGTTTCTCGTCGCAATGTTAGATTTTTGAGTTACTTTTGGAATAATTTATGGGCTAAACTTGGCACAAAATTGTTGTTTTCTACTACTTGTCATCCTCAAACGGATGGACAAACTGAAGTTGTCAATAGAACTTTGGGAACACTTTTGCGTGCTATTCTTAAAAAGAACTTGGATTGACATTTCTCTGGACTTTATTTTGGAGTTGCCTAGGCCTAAGAAGATGAGGGATTCTATTTTTGTAGTTGTGGATAGATTCTCTAAGATGGCACATTTTATAGCTTGTCATGAAACCGATGATGCTTCAAACATTACGGATTTGTTCTTTAGAGAAGTCGCTAGGTTGCATGGCATGCCTAGGACTATTGTTTCTCGTCGCAATGTTAGATTTTTGAGTTACTTTTGGAATAATTTATGGGCTAAACTTGGCACAAAATTGTTGTTTTCTACTACTTGTCATCCTCAAACGGATGGACAAACTGAAGTTGTCAATAGAACTTTGGGAACACTTTTGCGTGCTTGTAACGACCCATTACAGGCCCAGTGGACCGCCCATACGGCCCAGTGCCCCAATCGACCCAAGGCTATCCCGATCTTGTGACTTGGCCCGTAGGCCCAGTGGGCTTGCCCACCCTGTGGTGTCACTCACGGGCTTTCCATAGGCGTCGTATGGGTTACTCATAGAACTCTTAAGCCCATGAACTTAAGTATGTGCCTCCCCAGGATCGAACCCAAGATCACATGGATATATAGATTGATGGCACTCAATTGGTACCAGGATTGTGCCATCAATCTATATATCCATGTGGTTATGGGTTCAAGTCTGGGAAGGCACAAACTTAAGTTCATGGGCTTAAGAGTTCTATGAGTAACCCATACGACGCCTATGGAAAGCCCGTGAGTGACACCACAGGGTGGGCAAGCCCATTGGGCCTACGGGCCAAGTCACAAGATCGGGATAGCCTTGGGTCGATTGGGGCAGTGGGCCGTATGGGCGGTCCACTGGGCCTGTAATGGGTCGTTACAGTGGGAGTTTTGATTTATTGTTGCTATATGTTACACTAAATTCTTGGAACCATTTAAATGTTAGTTTGGTATTACCAACCATTTAAAGTGGATTCCTTGATTTATTATATATGAATATATTATAATATTAATTTCTTGGTACCATTTAAATGTTAGTTTTGTTTTACCAACCATTTAAAGTGGTAACCTTGATTTACTATATAAAAATATATCATGATATTAATTTCTTGGTACCATTTAAATGTTAGTTTGGTTTTACCAACCATTTAAAATGGGAACCTTGATTTAGTGTTTACAAATATATATAGCACAATAAATACTTAACCAAATTTATAAGTTTTGGTATATATTATATACTTATAAGATAATAATATATAACATAATATAAATATGATTATTTAATATATTGGAACCATTTTATTAAATGGATTTCAATATTGTTCGTTAATGTTAACTTTATTAAAATACCAAGAGTGGATCCTTTAATCTCAACTACTTAAATTAAAATTTGAACAATTAAAATTTACCTATTAAAGATTCAAACAATTAAAATTAAAAAGAAACAAAAACAAAAACAAAACAAAAAGACATTGTAGTGGACTTGTAATTACCTTAGCTTCCCTGTGGATACGATATCGGACTCACCGAATTATACTACTTGTGGAAAACCTGCTCTTGGGAGTGCAACAATCAGAGTCGCAACAAGTTTTTGGCGCCGTTGCCGGGGAAGTATAATTTAATTTCAAGTCTATTTAATTTTCTTTATAGTTTATTTTTCTTTATTTGAATTTTTATTGCTTTTGTGTGTTTTTATTCTTTTACATTTGCATGTGCATTTGCATGAGCATTTGGTCACGTACACTTAGTGGTCGACTCATTCGAAATAACCCTTTATTTTTACAAAACATGGCGGTAGAACCCATCCAAGAAAATGAAGATGAAATTCAATCTCAACATGATCATGATAGACGAAGAACACTTAGAGATCACATGAATCCTACACGTACTAGTGCACCTTCATGTCTAGTTTTTCCCCCTGATGCATCTCATTTCAATTTTAAGCCTGGTATTATCCAACTTTTACCCAACTTTCATGGCTTAGATTCTGAAAATCCATACATGCATTTACGAGAGTTTGAAGAAGTGTGCAACACATATAATGATCTAAATTGTAGCATGAACACCATTCGACTTAAGCTTTCTCCTTTTTCTTTAAAAGATAAAGCTAAAACTTGGTTACAAAATCTTAGATCGGGATCCACTCAAACTTGGGATGAATTGCAACAACAATTTTTGAAAAAGTTTTTTCCATCGCATAGAACAAATTCTTTCAAAAGGCAAATCATCACTTTCACTCAAAAACAAGGAGAAACTTTTTATCAGTGTTGGGATAGATACAAAGAATTGCTTAATCTTTGTCCACATCATGGTTTTGAAATTTGGAGGGTTGTTTCTCAATTTTATGAAGGCTTAACACCTAAAGGTAGGCAAATGGTTCAATTTATGTGTAATGGAACATTTGAAGATAAAGATCCAAACGAGGCAATTGAGTATCTCGATTCATTAGCAGAAAATGCTCAAAATTGGGACATTATAGGTACAATCGAACCATCAAACAAGATTCAATCTCCTACATCTGGTGGAGGTATGTACACTCTCAAAGATGAACATGATCTTCAAGCTAGATTTACCTCTTTGGCAAGAAAAGTTGAGGCACTTGAATTGAAAAAGAATGGTCAATTAAAATCTGTTCAAGAAATTGTGTGTCACATCTGTGATACAAGTGATCATTTTACAAAAGATTGTCCCACTTTGCCCTCTTTTAAAGAATGTCTCCATGAACAAGCCAATGTTTTGAACAATTTCAAAAGACCAAATTTTGAACCATTTTCTCAAAATTACAATCCAGGTTAGCGAAATCATCCAAATTTTAGTTGGAGGAATGATAATGCTGCACAATTTCCGCAACCACATTTTCAAAATCAACAAAATTTTCAAAATTATGCACCTTATGTTCCTCCACCTAAAAGGAATTTGGAAGATTTATTGAATTCTTTCATTGCAAAGCAAGAGTCTATCAATACTCAAACTGCTCAAACCATGACAGATTTGAAAGACACCCTTGCTAAATTTGCATCTGCACTTAATGTTCATGAAAAATGTAAATTTCCTTCACAACCTCTGCCTAATCCCAAGGATCATCATTCACAAACTGCAACTTCTGGAACTCAACCGATGGATCAGGTAAAATTTGTTATTACCCTTCGAAGTGGTAAGATTGTGGAAAAATCAATTCTTCAACCTTGTGAAGATGATGATAAATCAACTTCAAAGGGTAAGGAAATGGAACCCATAACTTGCGAAGAGGAGGTTCAACAGACAGTTTCACCACCATTCCCTCATGCATTGAAAAATACAAAAAAAATCAAATTTGAATTCTGATATAGATGATACTTTTAAACGAGTAAAAGTTAATATTCCTTTATTAGATGCAATAAAATAGGTACGATCATATCTAAAATTTTTGAAAGACTTGTGCACTGTGAAAAGAAAATTGAATGTGAAAAAGAAAGCATTTTTAGCTGAACAAGTAAGTGCAATCATTCAAAATAATAATACTTTGAAATATAAAGACCCAGGTTGTCCTACTATTTCTTGTATTATTGGAGAACAAAAAATTAAAAAAGCATTGCTTGACCTTGGAGCTAGTGTGAATTTACTTCCATATTCAGTTTATCAAGAACTCAATCTAGGCGAGTTAAAACCTACTTCGGTAACACTTTTACTTGCTGATAGATATGTTAAAGTGCCAAGAGGTATGGTAGAAGACGTGTTGGTCCAAGTTGATAACTTTGTATATCCTGTCAATTTCATAGTTTTAGATACACAGCCTATTGAAGCTTGTAATGCAATTTCTGTAATTTTAGGTCGTCCATTTTTAGCAACTTCTAATGCTCTTATAAATTACAGGAATGGAATAATGAAGTTGTCATTTGGTAACATGACCTTGGAGCTCAATGTTTTTACTCTTTGTAAGCAACCACATGACAAAGGAGATGAAAGTGAAGATGAAAATCTTATTGAAACTCTTGTGGAAGAAAACATTCAAGAAGGGAGTACTCGTGACCAATTAGATATTTGTTCAATCGATACTGTTAAAGAAAATATTGAAATTTATCTTGATGATTTTATTAGGTATCACCCGTTACCAGGATCAGAAAAATAATTTGAGGCAAAATATGAGAACAAAGACGAACCACCCATATTGGAGTTAAAACTCTTGCCAGAAGAATTGAAGTATGCATTTCTTGGAGAAGATGAAACATATCCGGTGGTAATTTCTTCCAAACTATCAAGTAATCAAGAAGGTAAATTAGTTGATATGCTTAAAAGACATGAAAATGCAATTGGTTGGACACTAAAAGATCTTAAGGGCATTAATCCACTAATTTGCACTCACAAAATTCATTAGAAGAAAATGCTAAAACATCTCAACAACCACAAAGGAGATTAAATCCACACATGAAAGATGTTGTGAAAACTGAAGTTCTCAAACTACTTGATGTTGGGATTATCTACCATATTTCTGATAGTAAGTGGGTAAGCCCAACACATGTAGTTCCAAAAAAATATGGCATCACAGTGATAAAAAATGAAAAAGGTGAATTGTTAACAAGTCGAGTCCCATCTAGTTGGCGGATGTGTATTGATTATAGAAAATTAAATGACGCCACTAGAAAAGATCATTTTCCATTACCATTTTTGGATCAAATTTTAGAAAGAGTAGCAGGTCATCCATACTACTGTTTTCTTGATGGATATTCAGGTTATTATCAAATTCCCATTGCACTCGAAGATCAAGATAAAACTACATTCACATGTCCTTTTGGAACATTTGCATTTAGAAGGATTCCATTTGGATTATGCAATGCCCCAGCAACATTTCAAAGATGTATGCTAAGCATTTTTTGCGACATGGTTGAAAATTGTTTGGAAATTTTCATGGATGATTTAACTGTCTTTGGGAATACATTAGATAATTGTCTTGAAAAATTGGAAAAAGTTTTAAAAATATGCGAGGAAAAAGGTCTTATTTTAAATTGGAAAAAATGTCATTACATGATTACTTCTGGAATTGTTTTGGGACATGTCGTGTCATCTCATGGAATTGAAGTTGATAAAGCAAAAGTTGATGTCATTGTCAATTTACCCCCTCAAAAAACCATTAAAGAAATTCGCTCATTTTTGGGACATGCTGGATTTTATAGGAGGTTTATAAAGGACTTTAGCTTAATCTCTAAACCCATTTGTAACCTCTTAACAAAAGACACTGCATTTGAGTGGACTCAAGAATGTCAAAAATGCTTTTGATAAAATTATTCGACATTTAACATCAGCTCCTATCATGCAACCTCCTGATTGGTCTTTACCATTTGAAATCATGTGCGATGCGAGTGATTATGCAGTCGGTGCAGTACTGGGTCAAAGAAGAAACGGTAAGCCTTATGTGATATATTATGCAAGTAGAACTTTAAACAATACTCAAATGAATTACTCCACAACTGAAAAAGAACTATTTGCTTTAATATTTGCATTAGATAAATTTCGTTCTTATTTGATTGGATCAACGACTATTGTGTTTACTGATCATTCTGCTATTAGATATTTGTTGACCAAACAGGATGCAAATCCACGACTGATATGATGGATTTTGTTGCTCCAAGAATTTGACATTGTGATCAAAGATAAAAAAGAACCGAGAATGTCGTAGCAGATCATTTATCGAGACTAGTAGCAGGATCATCTTGTGAAATGACACCAATTAACGATAATTTTCCTGATGAACATCTATTTTCAGTTACTAATACACCTTGGTTTGCTAACATAGTAAATTTTCTTGTGACAGGAAAAATGCCACCGCAATGGAGTTCCCAAGATAAAAGAAAATTTTTGAATGAGGTAAAAAACTTTTATTGGGATGATCCGTAGCTGTTCAAGTATCATCCAGATCAAATTTTTCGACGTTGTATACCCGACAATGAGGTAAGTAGTGTCATTAAATTTTGTCATTCAGAAGCATGCGGAGGACATTTTTCTTCAAAGAAAACGGCTGCAAAAATCTTGCAGTGTGGATTTTATTGGCCCACTTTGTTTAAAGACACCCACAAAATCTGCAAGATCTGTGAAAATTGTCAAAAATTGGGTGCGATTTCAAAAAGAAACATGATGCCTTTGAATCCTATCATTGAAATTGAAATCTTTGACTGTTGGGGAATTGATTTTATGGGACCTTTTCCACCGTCGTTTGGATACTTGTATATTGTAGTTGCAGTTGATTATGTTTCCAAATGGATAGAGGCAATTCCATGTCAAACAAATAATCATAAAATCGTCATCAAATTTTTAAAAGAAAATATTTTTAGTAGATTTGGAATTCCTCGAGCCATGATAAGTAACTACTCCTTATCATCCTCAAACAAATGGACAAGTTGAATTAGCTAATAGGGAGATAAAACAAATTTTGGAAAAAACTGTTAACTCAAAAAGAAAATATTGGTCTCTGCGACTTAGTGATGCAATTTGGGCATATCGAACAGCTTTTAAAACATCATTGAATATGTCTCCCTATAGGTTGGTTTAAGGAAAACATTGTCATTTGTCTGTGGAATTGGAACATAAAGCTTATTGGGCGATCAAAACTTTAAATTCAAGCATGGATGATGCCAACAAATTGCGTAAATTGCAACTTAATGAACTCAGAAATGATGCGTATGAGAATTCAAGGATTTATAAAGCAAAAATCAAGTCATTTCATGATAAAACAATTCTTAGAAAATCTTTTGAGATTGGTAAAAAAATTGCTTTATAATTCTCGACTTCACATATTCCCAGGAAAATTACGATCAAGATGGACAGGCCCATATGTTGTAAAGCATGTATATCCTTATGGAGCTGTGGATATTGAAAATCCTAAAAATGGTGATGTTTTTAAAGTGAATGGACAAAGGCTTAAACCATTTTTGGAAAATGAAATCTTTCAAGAAGAGTTTATTTACTTTTCTGATCCTTAAATTTTTATGTTGCATTTAATTTTGTTTGTTTTTATTTCAGGTTTCTTTAATCTTTTTATTTCCCGGTTAAATGGCGGATAACGGTACTCCGTGACTCTCATAGTCGGTTAAATCAGTTTCCCACAATTGCTGATACAAAAATTAAAAAAAAAATTATTTCTTTTCTTTTCAAAATGGATGAAATTCTCTCAAAAATTTGTAAATATTTTCCCTCTGTTTCTGAAAATGTTCTAAGAAAAATTTATGCAGGAAGGTGTGAAAGATTGAGATTGCTAATGCAAAAAGGAATTCCAGAAGATATTCGTCTTGTAATAGAAGCTAAGGTCCGATTAGGAGGAGAAGTTCCACAATCATTGCTCATTCGGTATTTGCCTGGATTAGGAAAAAGCACTTATGCGAAAAAACGAAGGGCCAAAAGTTTAGGGGTTTGTCATAAGTATGCTAATGGACATGTGACAAACGATGCAGATCTTTGGGATGTGTTTCCAATAACAGAGAAGATAAAATTGGTTTCATTAAGAATGGGCTGAGTAAGGAGTCTTTAGATAACATCTTATTGACTCTTGAGATGCATTCTAGTGGACATGTGCATATTGAACTTCTTCGTTTATGGAAACAATTCCAAGATGAGCGTCATAGTCTTGGGAATCCGACTAAAAAAGACCCTGTTTGCCAATTTATAAGAAAATTGGATGGGAAGCATATCCTCGACTCATAGAAGGCGTTGAAGCCGTTTATGGACGCAAAACCAGAGGAAAATTGTGAGCCACAATCACACTACTGTTTATATGCATGTGTGTCATTATTGTTTTTACTATTTATTCTGTTTACAGCTGTGACCCATAGTTTTGTTATGATAACATATTACCCCTATAAAATCTCTCATATTTCTCTCTATTTTCGCAGACCAAAAAAGAAAGTAAAAACATGGCTGGATCCTCTATACAAACATTGAAAAATATTTGTGTATTTTGTGGGTCGAGTCCTGGAAAAAATGAAGTGTTTGTAGAAGCAGCGAATAATCTTGGAAAGATATTGGCTGAGAGAAAAATTCACTTGGTATATGGGAGAGGTAATATTGGGTTCATGGGATCTGTTTCAACATCTGCTCATCTTGGAGGTAGTCAGGTTTTGGGTATTATTCCTACAGCTTTAGCTGAAGGAAATATTACAGGTGTTACGATTGGGGAGGAATTAAAAGTTTCTTCTATGTATGAAAGAATCACTCAAATGATTGAAAATTCTGATGCTTTTATCGCACTACCAGGTGGTTTTGGTACATTAGAAGAAATTTTTCACACTGTTTCTTGGGCACAACTTAATATCCATAATAAACCTGTGGGCTTGTTGAATATCAATAATTATTATGACAGTTTGTTGACAAATCTTGATAAAGCTGTGGAACAGAATTTCATTTCAGAAAATTCACGACGGATGCTCATCTGTGCTTCGACTGCCGACCAATTAATTGATGATTTGGAAGCTTTTGTTCATAAGCCTGATCCGATGATAACAAAGATCAATTGGTCGCAATCAAGCAGTAAGAAAAGGAAGTTGGATCATTGATTCAAAAGTCAGTGTTGAAAAATAATTTAAAATGTGTGTATTGAATATTTGAATGTTGAAAATAAGAGTTGTAAATATTGAAAATTAGTGTGTGATGATGTAGGTGATGATGAATTTTATTTTTGGATTATGTGTAAAGAAACTCTATAAATAGATCTCTCATTTGTGAAGAAAATCACAATTGAGTAGAGAGAAAAATATTATAAAGTGTGTAGTTTGGTAAATTTTGAGAGTTTGAGATTTTTACGTTTTACCATAAATTTTTACTTTTTCACATGGATTGGTTTGCGTTTGTTTCAGTTTGTTATCTTCAATAAAATTCCAAGTGATATCTCTTTCATTATGTACTCTTTATTAATAGTTATTTTGACATTAGAGACAATGTCATATTCTGATTGGGGGGAGAACAAACTTATAAAAAAAAAAATTAAAAGAAAAATTAAAAAAATATAAAAATATATATATTATTTTATAATAAAATCATGTTTATTGCTTGTATCTTTGTAATTTTTGCAAAAATATCATACATTACATATTTGAATGGTTTAAATTAGAAAATGTATTAATCTATCTAAGGATGTTTAATTTTTATTTGAAAAAAAAATCAATTTTAATATTCTGATCAATATAAAAATATGATTTATGAAATCTTTTTGAGTGATTAACCATTGTGATAAATTCACGTATATTAAAGTATATGGCCCAAGATATACCTTATAAGAGTGCCTAAAATTTTAAACTCACACATATTTTGTGAGTGAGTGGAGAGGACTGAGAAAACAGATTTCGAGCTTTCATTGATCATGAGAGAGACTATTTATTGTTTAGATCTTGAATTCTTATTTTGGAAAAAAAAATTTATATTTCCTGAAAAAAAAGAGGAGAAAAATACAAAAAGAAAGATATTGAAGATCTATGTAATTTTTAAGTTATATGCTACGACCCATATATCTCTCATAAAAAAAATAAAAATAAAAATAAAAGAAAGAGAGAAATTTATTGTACAAATTAAATAAATATGTGGTCAAGAAGCATAAACTTAGTCTGATTCCATGATGTTATTGAAAAAAAGAAAAAAATATATCAGGAAAAAAATATATAATAAGAACAACTAGATTTTGAATCAATGGATTTTCTATCTTTTGATCAGTTTGGCTCGTCTGTCTGTCTGCATTCTGTAAACCATTTTTCTGAGCATTTATCTGTATTCCAACTCCATGAGAGAAATCGTTGCCATAAATTGAAACATTTATTAACCTGTGAGGATATGGAGTTGAGACTCTTACTAGGAATTTCTGAAGGCCGTGTACATTTAACTACATGAAATAAGCTTTGAATTGATCATCTCAAATTATATCATAAATTATAATTATGATGATCTTGATATAACTTTGATAGTTTTCAAATTTAATTTAAACACTTAGATAGTTCTGATTACATTTCTATTTAAATTAATAAATCTGTTTTGTATTGCTATTAACGCTTAAATTGCTAGGGACTAGCAATAAGCTGGTTGGGAGGTGTGATAAACATAAAAATTGTACATTAATTAAATGTTTTATAATATAAATATATAGTTTTTGTTTTTATTAAATGTTTAAATATTATATGTTTTATAATAAATTGTATAAAATATAAGTTGTTGTGTAATTACAAGTTTTTACTATTTTTTACAGGTTCGATAAAACAAGAATAAACTTGGCGTTTCAAATGAGAATAATATGATTCTTGGACCTGTAGAAAGTTGATGTTAATATCTACAATATTGATGGCAAGCATGAGATAAAAATCTTCTCACAAGTGGGATCAAATTAAGCAACAAATAAAGTTACCAAATGAGTGGCAGTTTTACCATGCTCTAGTATTTTGACCATATCTCTCAAATTACTTGGTCAAATGGTTTGAAAAAAATACCAAAACTAGACAACTCAATTATCCACAAGTTTCTTTTTATGTGAAGAAGCAAATTCGGAGAAGAAGATTTTCAAAAGTGATGTGTAATATAATATAATATTTTGGAACACCAATAAAGACTTATGTGTAAAAAAATAATATTTTATTTGTGGTTGTCTCCCCAACTTTGGATATAAATAGGGGTGCATTGTAATGTATTGAGATATCCCTCATTCTATGAACAAACCTTTGAGTTCATAATATTTCTCTCTATATTTTTCCTTTATTTCTTCATTTAAATATAATTAGCATGATAATTTCATATTCAAAGTTTTACACTTTGAATAATGAATAGCTAACTTCCTGAAGTTGAGATGAAAAGGTGAAACTCTTGGCATGATAATAAGGTTACTAAAAGGTAAGAATCTATGTTTTATATTATTTAATCATTATTTATTGTTTATGTTATATTTATTTCTTTAAGTATTTTTATACCCTACTTATAAGTGGGAGTTTTGATTTATTGTTGCTATATGTTACACTAAATTCTTGGAACCATTTAAATGTTAGTTTGGTATTACCAACCATTTAAAGTGGATGCCTTGATTTATTATATATGAATATATTATAATATTAATTTCTTGGTACCATTTAAATGTTAGTTTGGTTTTACCAACCATTTAAAGTGGGAACCTTGATTTACTATATATAAATATATCATAATATTAATTTTTGGTACCATTTAAATGTTAGTTTGGTTTTACCAACCATTTAAAGTGGGAACCTTGATTTAATGTTTACAAATATATATAGCACAATAAATACTTGACTACATTTATAAGTTTTGGTATATATTATATACTTATAAGATAATAATATATAACATAATATAAATATGATTATTTAATATATTAGAACAATTTTATTAAGTGGATTTCATTATTGTTCGTTAATGTTAACTTTATTAAAATACCAAGAGTGGATCATTTAATCTCAACTACTTAAATTAAAATTTGAACAATTAAAATTTACCCATTAAAGATTTAAACAATTAAAATTAAAAAGAAACAAAAACAAAAACAAAACAAAAAGACATTGTAGTGGACTTGTAATTACCTTAGCTTCCCTGTGGATACGATATCGAACTCATCGAATTATACTACTTGTGGACAACCTGCTCTTGGGAGTGCAACAATCAGAGTCGCAACACATATGCGCGAGGCCCTTGTTCTTTTTGCCCAACTCTCGGGTACCCTCACGCACATGCACGGATTCATGTCGCGCATATGCGCGAGGTTCTCTGGACATCTGCCGCATATGTGCCCTGCTGGGTCGCGCATATGCGCGAGAGCTCATCCTCGCACATAATCCACTTTCCTTTCCGCTTATCCCGGTCCGATCCAATTCATCAATAATCACCTCAATTAATTAACAAATCATTTCAGATTAATAATGTAGCAAATTCTGGGCATTACACAGAGTGACCGCACCCACGGCGAGACGTGCAGCATGAATATTGAGCCACGTTTTCTTGTCATGCATTGGGATATATATATGGCTATTACTCAGCATTCACACGGAAAAATCGAAGGAAATCCTCTGAAAATCTCTTCAAACTTCACCTTGGGTTTCAAGTTAGGATTTTGTGGAATCCGTCCGTCCGATTTGTAATCTGACTTCAGTACTGAGTTCCTAGCGACGACAGCTACAACAGGACGTAAGTTTTATTGAATTCTGGTATCATTTGAAATTATGATATTGGGGGAATTATGATTTGACTGATATTATATATTCTAGATATATTGCTCAGTTTATAATTGAAGTCAGATCGAAGAACAGACTGTTTATGCAATTGTTATTATTTTCTGAATTGGTATGATTGAGAGTAGACAGATTTGAGGTTAGGATCTATTATTGCTGGGTTATGAGTTGTATTGATATCGATTATGCCTCGTGGTATTATATCGGTGATGTTGATATTGCTGGGTTATTAAGATTGTATTGTTATACTGTCGAAACATCAGTGAGTTGATATTGATCAGATTTAGTAGTGACTTCGATTATATCGTGATATCGTTGATATGGATTAGGTTGTATCTTGAATCGATATTGATCAGATTATGTCTTGATTTGCGTATTAATCAGAACATACCGTGAATTGAGCTGTATATTGACATAGTCTATCCGATATTGTCATTTTAGATTGGAGATGGACAGATTTGATTTCGAGACTTCGATTTCCTCAGGCCGAGAAGAGAAAGGTATAAATTAATGTTGAGTTGGGATTGCACAACTCGAGTGAGGTTTGACTCGAGTTTCCTAAAATCATATATTTATTTTATTGCATTGTTATTTTCAATTGAATGAGATTGATATCTTTGATCTATTGATTTATGGATTGAGTCATAAGCGGATACGCCTAGTCGTAAATGAGTGATCTTGTAATAGTAGTGCCGGATAGTGATGGAATCGTCACTGGCACATTGCACATTGTCACAGGATAGGATATTGGTGAAAATGCCAAAGTCTGTGACGGATAGGTCAAGACACCGGATGTTTGGTCTTATCGAAGTGGATAGAATTGGATTTTCTTCTATTACTGATGTTTGCTATGGAAAGGGCCAAAGTCCGTGAATAAGAA
This sequence comes from Primulina eburnea, assembly GCF_022965805.1. NCBI lineage: Eukaryota > Viridiplantae > Streptophyta > Magnoliopsida > Lamiales > Gesneriaceae > Primulina > Primulina eburnea. Next base: position 13,116,519 of record NC_133104.1, on the reverse strand, counting down.
CATACCACCACCCCGATCGGGAGTGTAGGTGAGTGTATGTTCTTATTCCGATCGGAATCCCTAGATTAGGATGAGTCGAGTCAGAGTCCCTGAGTCACTGAGTATGATTCAGAGTTGTGTTGATTCATGTGTCGGATTTGATACATGTGATATTCGGAGTTTATATTGATTCATGTTCTGATTTTGATACATGTTATGATATTCGGCCAAAGTCTCAATGTTGTACCGGGTCATAAGGACTAATGGTGTACAACCATAAACCAGGAAGTTTCCACTCGATAAGAGAGAACCACTTGGAAAGTCCTTTATGGAGGGTTGTTCAGTGCACTCTACAAGGAGCACCTATCTGCATGCTCGTACATCACAATGTCTCCTACCAATGAAACATGGTACTCACATCGCAGATACTAGTCTCGAACTCGAGCGACCTATATCCTTCTTAGCGGCAGCTGAATCGTTTAGGAACTTTTTAGAATATACAATATTCCAAATATGAGTTTCATGATACTCATCATATGAGCATCTCATATTATTTATACTATTTGTATATTCAAGAGCTTTATCTATGCAACTAGCATGGGTATACAGATAAAGAAGTGCCAAAGCAATAAAGTCAAATATTATTAAAATAAATATTGTTTATACATAGAGTTTTATTGTGAACACTCGGCCAACACTTGGCTCGACGGGCACCTACTCTAACAGTTTCCATCGGAGTTTCTGACACATCCATCTTATTATTCAAAATAATACCTTGTTCTGGAATTCTTCGAGGAGGTATATCTGATTACCAAAAGAATTAGTAACCAAATACAACAAACCTGTTTCAGTCCTCCTCTGATCATCTTACTGCTGATCAAGAATCGATTCTGATTCATTCCCACTAATACACGTTACCAATCAAATCAGTAGTCAAGTAAAGATGTATTATATAAAGCAGTAACACATGCTAGCATTCAAAAGCAAGGAAGAAATCTCGATCTACCCCGCTCACTAGCTTCTATCTCATTCTACAGAACTTACTGCTTTGATACCACCTGCTTTGGGGACCCGGACGCTAATTCATTTCTTAATCGTCTTTGGGAATAATTGGATCAATTAAATAAACTGGTCTAAATTTTTTTAAAAAATGTGGAACATGTATTAATTAAATGAACAACACATGATAATCCATCTAATATAAACATCGAAATAAAAGTAGAAGTTTGGTACCATTACATTAACATCAAACTAGGGTTCAACCACTAAATATCAATTGTTGAAACATATTCTACATCTGGGACCGAATCTCCACGCTAAAGTATAATCTCTCATCCTCGTCTTGACCCTGATCATGTACCACCTGTTGTCATGCACACATACAAACAAGACAACAGCCGGGTAACTCCGGTAAGAATAACATTCCAGTATAAATCATATATACATGTAATCATATAAACAGATATAAAAGCATGAAACAGATATCAATAGCATGTATCAAATCTGAAAGAAATTAATCGATATAAAACTGTAAATCAAACTCTGACTCATAATCTCTGACTCGACTCTTTCCTAATCTATGGATCCCAATCTGAATAAGAACGTAACAATCTCCCACCTACTCTCCCAATCGTGGTGGCGGTACGTTCTTATTTACAGACTTTGGTCCTGTCTATATCGAATCTCGCGATACAAGTCATGCCACTCCTATGCGACATCGATATGACCAAACGTCCGGTGTCTTGGCACCTCTGCCAAAGACTTGGCATCTCCGCGAAAGACTGTAGAACCCGTAAATCAGACTACGTATAAGTCATGCATAATTCCTAGTATTTAAATTAGAATGATTTTTATTGCATGAGTATTTAAATTCTTTTCTTTAAATTTAATTATTTTAATGCAGTAGTTTAGTTGCTATCTTTTCAGTTAAATAAGTGAGGCCGGACTGGAGTTGGAGTTTTGAGGTAAAAATTTAATATTAGAAATCATTCCTAAAATTTATTTAAGATAGATAATAAGTTAATTTAATGAAAAAGGGTGTTTAAGGAATCATTTAAGTAATTTAATTATTTAGCCATGCATGCAAGATAATGATATTCCATAATTAATTTCTTAATTCATTAAAATATTTAATGGGTAGATAAAACACTAGAGATATAAAATAAAATATTTAAGCAAAATTTACCCTCCCATTTTATTCATAATTTTCGGCCACCTCATATTTTTAAGGATTTAGCATTTTGAATTACAACTCAACTTTGATTCCTTTCCATATCCATTTCATGGTAGATAATCTCTTAATTTTAAATCCTTCTTTAATTAATAATTAAGCAATTTTCTACCCTACTTTACCTAATAAAATCGTCCCTCCCTTAATTTTTAAAGATTTTAAAAAGTTGGAAAACTCATTCTTTATTATCTTTCCCTTAATCTTTTTCTAGGAAGATATTCTCCCCACTTTTAAATCACCATTTAATCTTCAATAATTAAAAAATTAAGCAATGTTTTACCCATTTTAATAAGCTAGATTTCGGCCACCTTGTGGAAATCTAAAAATTTTTGATTGCCAACTCACCACCATGATTCATTCCCCTATTCTTTACTTGGTAGATAATTCCCTTCTTTTAATCTCCACTAATTAGCAATTAAGCAATATTCTCCCATGATTTGGTAGATAAAAAAAATGGTCATCACCCTCAAAACTATATGTCATAAAAATCTCTTGATATCAAATAATATCACAATCATTCCTTATCTCACAAACTAGAAGATAGAAAGGTTATTTCATTCCTTTACCTTGCCAACTTTCCCCTCATCCCTAACCATTCTCTCCCTCTCCATTATTTCAAAAATTTCAGAGTAAAACTTGAGAGAAAAATCGAGAGTGATCAAGGAAAAATAAGAGAGAAAAGTGAGAAAAGAAGAACACTCCATCTCCGCCGCGCCGCGTCGTCGGTTCGTTTGTTTTTCTTTCAAAACAAACCAAGGCATGTCTATATTCTCTTTCACTCTTCAATCAAGTCATATACTGAAATTTTTACATCATATTTTCATGATTTTAATCACCAAAACCGAAAATCTTCTCAGCACCTTTCAAAAATTTCGGTACAGAATTTTCTGGCTCATTTGTGCATCACGTTTTCTGTTATTTATGATGGTTCAGGTGTTGGCTCATGCCCAGGCTTTCCAGGCTGCATCTAGGATGGATATAGGGTGTGTCAAGAAGGGATTTGACCATTGTTTAAAGTCTCTTTTTCTCCCAGCAACTCGAATGGACAGCAACACGTCCATAATGCATTTTTGAGTCTCGAGTTGCACGATTTTTGGTATAAGGCAAGTGTTCTGATTGTGGCTGCCCTAGGGGCTGTATCCATGGTTAGAACCATTCCTTGACATGTCTAGGACGTGACCAAGATGCCCTTTCATGGCTTGGTTCACGTCCCAAACAATTCAAGAATAAACAAGAACAGCCCCTCGGTTTTTGAAAATTCTGGTTGTTGTGTGTGTGTGTGTTTCGAAATTTTGGGTGATTGTGTGGATATTGGTTGGCTCTTTAGCCCTTAGCCACAGTTCATACCATACCTCTTGATATTTAGATCATGCCATGGTCAATTAAATGGCCACTGGGACGATGAAAAACGGCAAGTAAACCGACAGATCACGGTACAGATTTTTGGGGCTCTCGAATGCCAGTTTCGGGTGTCACAGGGTTGGGTTGGATTGTGGCTGGCCTAGGGCCCTTAGCCATGGGTCAAACCATACCCTAGGATGTTGGTAAGAGACTCTGGTCGGTGGTTCAAGCCCCAATGGCTAATAGTCTTGAGAACGACGCAAGGTAACGCAGCGCAGCTGCTGTAATTTTTTTGACAGCAATTGTGCTGCGGTTCAGAGGTGCGTTTTGAGTTCTTGGTTGGCTTTTAGCCTATGACCTTGGACTGGAGAGTACCTCATCAAGTTATGAAGGCCATGTTTTTGGCCGTTTGTTATTCGGATAAGTTTAGAGGTCGTACGAGAATTTACTATGCAATTTGCCAAAGTGACTATCGAAAGAGCGTTTCATGTTTTGGCCTCCATTCACCAAAATTTCGACTTGCACCATTTTAGAAGCATTATTTCATCATTTTAGGTGTATTTTAATCATGACTAAATGATGGTTCAGTGTCGGTTCGGGTTGGCACGGAGTCATGATTAAATACTAAGTCATTGGACGTAATTGTCTCATTTTTTAAGTCAATTACAAAGTTTGGTCAAGTAAAATCATTTGCATATTTTTCATGTTAGATTTAAGTCGCAGCGAGCCTGGGAACGATCCAACCCATTCGGTAAAATTAATACATGATATTTAATTACGTTATTTAAATTATATTACGTGCATAAAAATATAAAATATTCATTTTTGATATTTATGCGATATTGCTTGTGGCCACTTCACTATCATGGGATTATTACTTCACCCGGTGGTCACTTACCGGTTCAGTTCAGTTCAGGGGCCACTAGCGTAGAACATAATCTCAACATAAAATTTATGACATGTTATTTTATGAAAGGGTTCGATTCAGCAAACATTCGACTTATGATCTCCAGTTCAGTTATGCACATATTATAATTACTCATGTCATGAAATTTACACGTTATACCAGTCTCATGATAATTTAATGTTGCATGAAATTTTACTATATTTACTTGTTATTTACGATGTATGCATGCTGAGTCTTTAGACTCACTAGACTTGATTATTATAGGTACTTATGAGGTCGGGATCGAGGGCGGGGACCAGTGAACCATCTTGGGTCAGCAGTAGTGGAACCCGAGGACCTCATTTTCAGCATTTACCATTTTTATGCTCAAACATTTCATCTTTTGTTGGATTATTTTAAAATTTTATTTTACAAACAATAATTACTTCCGCTGCTATTTCGAATATTTAAACATTGAATCTTTTTAACAGTTTATTTATTTAAAGAGGCATTTTAATTAGTTAAAAAGAAAATTTTAAATTTTTCCACAAATTTTCAAACACGAATTTTAAGGCCTCTACAGCTAGTATCAGAGCCTATGTTCTTGTAAAGGTTTGTACTATTACTGACCACGAGAAGCTCATGAAGTCACGTCTTCGGTCTGTAAGTTTTACATTTACGCATTTTATTTAAAGCATGAATTATTTAACAGCATGTTTTCATGAAATATTTTACGTCCAGATTTTTATTGTTCAGTATTTAAATTTAAATAAATTATGGAATTATGCATGTTGGTCACGTATCGGTTATGTATGGAACAGTATGCCCCCTAGACGCTTTCTTGAGCACACTAGAGATGATGAGCCTCACCAGGAGGACGGCGTGGACCAGAGGCAGGAAAGGATGTACCTCCACCTCCTCAACCTGACATGAATGCCCAGATGCTAGCTGGGATGACCCAGTTCTTCGCATATTTTGCGGGGAACAATGTTGTGGCAGCCAAGCCGACAGGGCCCGAGGCTACTTATGTTCTCGTAAAGGGTTGTACTACTACTGACCACGAGAAGCTCACGAAGTCATGTCTTCGGTCTGTAAGTTTTACGTTTACGCTTTTCTTTTAAAGCATGAAATATTTTAACAGCATGTTTTCATGAAATATTTTATGTTCAGATTTTGATTATTCAGTATTTATTTAAATTTAAAGAAATAATAGAGATTATGCATGTTAGCTACGTATGGGTTATGTATGGAACAGTATGCCTCCTAGACGCATTCTTGAGCGTATGAGAGATGATTAGCCTCGCCAGGAGGACAGGGAGGAACATAGGCAAGAGAGGACGAACCTCCACCCCCTCCACCTGACATGAATGCCCAGATGCTAGCTAGGATGACTCAGTTCTTCGTACAGATTGCGGGGAACAATGCTGTGACAGCCAGGCCGACAGGGCCTGGGGCTAATTATGAGAGGTTTATGAAGATGTGGCCGAAGGAGTTTTCAGGGACAACAGATCCCATGATTGCCGAGGGCTGGATTAAGTCCTTGTAGGTTATCTTCGAGTTCATGGTGAAAGGGATCGTTTTAGGTGACCGAAATGCACAACGGAAGCAAAGATTTTCGGTTTTTACACATAAAATTCAGCCACCTTGTGTACTAGGTGTAGCATATACAAAATCTCAACTTTGTCATACATAGGGTGTTGAGAAAATCGTTACCTATCAATTTCAAGAGATTGATGATGGCACCAACCAAGTTGTAAACAACTTGGCTCTTGAATGGATGACAAATCTTCAAGCTTCCAACCTCCAAAATTAGGCCCACCACCAACTAGGTAAATCCCCTCTTAATTTGCACTAGAAAACTAAGAGGATTTTTCAAAGAGAAGAATTTTTTTTGCTCAACACTTGAAGAAGAAAAATGAGATAAAAACTTGGAGAATTTTTACTCAAAATTTCGGCCAAGCCTAGGAGAGTGAGGGGGAAGGGAGACTTGTCTTGGTTGTGGGAAAAGTAGTATCACTTTTTGCATGCCATGCCTTGACAACTCAAAAAGTAGTCTCCCAACCATTCACCTCCCATGTATGCAAAACCTAGTGGACGTGTAACATTTACAAAGGGCCCATGGACTTTTAATTTAAATTGTCTCAAACACATTTGAGCCCAAATAATCCTTACTTGATTTTACTCAAGCCCAATAGCTTAATAATTATTTCCAATTGGGCTCTACAAGGCCCAATGTTATTTAATTAATTCAACACTTGAATTAATTTAATTACTTGGACTCTACTAGTCCCACTAGTGTTTAATTAATTCAACACTTGAATTAATTTAATTTATTCCATAATAATGTTTATGAAAATCACAATTTTCAAATACATTATTCACTTGGCCTACTTTTAATTTAGGAACACATTCATAAATTAAAAGTTACATTTCTCTCATAGAAGTCATACTTCTATTTTTCTTTACGCTTATAAACTCATTTATAAGCCGTTCAACACTTTGAACTATTTTACTTCTCAACGGGATCTAAAAAGCTAGTACTTGTGTGGCCCTCAATGGTTCATTGATACAACTAGCCGTGGTTCACATCTCCATGTGATTCGGACTAAACATGTCCTTATATGAGCATACCCCAATTGCGCCATTCTTATTTATCAACTCCTTGATAATAAGAACGTCAGAACTCAAGTCTGATAGTATCCAACCAATCATGTTAAACGCCTAGCAGCATCGCTTACATGATTCCCTAGGTATCAAATGATAGTGCCTGCAAGAACCATTCAATTATGGTTAGCGTACAGTACGGTCCCTTCAACTCATATATCTCGACCGATTCGACAACCATTGGTATACCGAGAGTTGTCAATGAATCGATACTATGTGTCATGTTGTAGTTGCATCGATGGTGTAATCTATGAAACCCCTTTCATAATAACCACCATAATCTCATCAGAGATTTCATACTACATACACATATGATATCCATACCCGAAGGTAAGCGGTGAATCCCCGACTACAATGGATCGACTCATATATGTTTCGACAAAACACCCAACCTTGCCACCTGAAGACCCCTTGAGAGTCGGTAAACAAGTCAAAGTGTAATGCTAGCACATAGAGTCTCAATGTTGTCCCGAGTCATAAGGACTAATGGTGTACAACCATAAACCAGGACGTTTCCACTCGATAAGTGAGAACCACTTGGAAAGTCCTTTATGGAGGGTTGTTCAGTGCACTCTACCAGGAGCACCTATCTGCATGCTCGGACATCACAATGTCCCCTACCAATGAAACATGGTACTCACATCGCAGATACTAGTCTCGAACTCTAGCGGCCTATATCCTTCTTAGCGGCGGTTGAATCGACTAGGAACTGTTTAGAATATACAGTATTCCAAATATGAGTTTCATGATACTCATCATATAAGCATCTCATATTCTTTCTACTATTTGTATATTCAAGGACTTTATCTATGCAACTAGCATGGGTATATAGATAAAGATGTGCCAAAATAATAATTACAAATATTATTAAAATAAATATTGATTATACATAGAGTTTCATTGTGAACACTCGGCCAACACTTGGCTCGACGGGTACCTACTCTAACACATGGAGCTTGGAGGTGCGGACAGAGTTCGTTATGCCACCTATCTATTCGGAGGAGATGCTCGCTTATTGTGGGAAGGAGCATCAGTAGCCCTGAACTTGGCTACACTGAGTTGGACGCGCTTCACGGAGGTATTCTACTCCAAATATTTTACTGACGAAGTGCGTTGTAGATTGACCAGGGAGTTCATGACCCTGAGACAGGGAGACTCCACTGTTACGAAGTTCATCCCTAAGTTTGAGAGGGGTTGCCATTTTGTGCCCCTGATTGCGAATGATGCCGGTGCCAAGCTGAGGAAATTTCTAGATGGTTTACGGCCGATCTTGCGCCGTGATGTTAGGGTGGCTGGCCCTACTACTTATGATGTTGCCGTCTCCAGAGCTCTAGCAGCAGAGCAGGATCAACAGAATATAGAGAAAGACCGCTAGGGCAAGCGCCCAGTCCAGATAAGCAGCATCAGAAAAAGAGGCCTTTCCATGGCCCACCCAAGAATAGAGGACAGCGGCAGCAGCAGCAGGGACGTGCAGTCCCCAGGACTTTTGAGCACCCAGTCTGTCCTAGGTGCACAAGCCGCCATGCTGGAGCATGTATGTATTGTTCCGGGAAGTGTTACAAGTGTGGTAGTCTGGACCACTTGCTGCAGCAATGCCCACAAGGGAGTTTGCCTACCCAAGGCAGAATCTTTACCCTCCATGCAGCAGAGACGAACCCAGAAACCTTGCTCATGACAGGTACCTTAAAGATTTAAGTTAATATTCGAAATTAAATGTTTTGGGAATTTATGTTTCGGGTTGAGGTTTTGAACTTAGAATTGATGATAGGACTGCATGCTCTAATCAGGGTTATTTTCAAGAATTTAGTTTAGAAGATTTCTGGCCTTTGCATGTCTATAGGTTTAGTTCCTGTAACTATTGGATTCAACTTAAGCGTTCCAACCTTTCAGGGAGAATTTTTATAGCGGGTTCAGCTACGAAAGCCTTGATAGATTCAGGGGCTACCCACTAGTTTATTTCGGAGACCTTTGCAAACTTTTTCAAGGTCAAGACCATTGGGCTATATATAGCCTATTTAGTAGTATTGCCTTCTGGTGAGGAGATGACAGCTACTAATGTGATCCGAGACATAGACCTCGAGCTTCATGGCAATCTTGTTTATGCGGATCTTATCGTTCTGCCGATGCCAGAGTTTGACATCATTCTGGGGATGGACTGGCTATTAAGAAAAAAAGGGTTTATCGACTTCCATCGGAGATCTGTTCTAGTCCGAACGCCTGGGATGGGGAAGTTCTTATTCGAGCCAGACAGGTACTTTCATTTACCATGTTTTATATCTTGTGTCCAGGCTAGGAAGCTCATGCAGAGAGGGTGTCGGGCGTTTTTAGCAACTTTTATATCAGTTCCCAAGACACCCAGTCAGTAAGCCGCTGATGTTCCAGTTGTTAGGGAATTTCTAGATGTTTTTCCTGAGGACGTCTCTGATATGCCACCCGAGCGAGAAGTGGAGTATTCTATTGAGCTTATGCCTGGTACGGTTCCGATCTCCAGGGCACCGTACTGATTATCACCGATAGAGATGGCAGAACTTCAGAAGCAGATTCAGGAACTCGAACTTCTTGACAAGGAGTTCATTCGCCCGTGTTTTTCACCATGGGTTGCGCCAGTCTTGTTTGTGAAGAAGAAGTGTGGGGACCCGGACTCTAACTCAGTTCTTTTCGGGATTAATCGGATCTTTATTCAAAAATGCGGGTCAAAATTTCGCTTTTTAACAATTAATTCAAATGTATATAACTCAAGCACAAGACAGTTCTATATTTTATTTCAACAGACATAAATACATGTCTTGTTCTAGTACATTCATACAAACTAGTGTTTAATACAAACTACAATCTACAAGTAGTACAAGTTTAATATGAAACCAATAGTGATCTTCTGCGCCCGAAGTCACCACGCTATCTCGATCTCTTCTCTGTCGTGACCCAGATCATGCCCCTCCTATTGTTATGCATTCATACAGACATAACAACAGCCGGAAACTCCGGTGAGAACAAATCCCAGTATAAAACATGGTATACATTAATATACAAAGTATAAATCATGAAACATACTAACATGAATAACATTAAAAGCAATAGGTTCCATATTCTATGAAACCAAATCACTAAACATGCAATTCAAATCAAATCATGTCTTGACTCGACTCAACTCTAATTATAGGGATCCCGGTGTGAATAAGACGTCACTGTCTGTCACCTACCCTCCCAATCGGGGTGACAGTACGTCTTATTCCTAGACTTCGGTCCTGTCTGTATCGAATGTCTACAATCGGAGGAAGTCTGCTCCTATACGTCGATACCACCGAACGTCTAGTTTGGCAAGTCTGCCAATGAATCCTATCTCAATGCTTGAATATAAATTTATAAACAAGGCATATTCGTAATCAAACATAAACAACAATCTAGTATGTGATTTTGGGAAACTCCAATAAAGTCTGATTCGAGTCACATCTCCCGAATTCACATGAATTATACCTTTCTTTGTCGTAGTATTTGTCGAGGTCGAAATCTCGCTATTAAAGTTGCCAATAAAATCTGAAATGGCATGTTGAGATACATTCTATCAATTCATAATTCCAATCAATACACATTGGACTCAACAATCAATCTCAATAAAATTCGATGGCGTAACGACATGATTTCTCGATACCGATCAACTCAATTACCACTACTAATAATCCACATAATCCTCAACACATACTCCATCATATTCTCAGAATCTGCACAATCTCATACACATATATGTACTGAAAATCGTAACAATATCATATGCCATCATCTTCTCGATCTGTTTACGTTTCTACGATGTCCATAATCTCAAGAACATATAATCACAAACATATCAGAATTTCCCCAACATGTCAACTTCAAAACATGCTGAAAAGATATAGAAAGTATACCCTTTTAAAGCCCTTGTGAAGAGGAACACGAATCTCGTCTTGGATTTAAGTTTGAATGGCCAAATCTTTCACAATCACCATTGTAAGCTTGGAGGAACTTGAAGAATTTCTGAAATCACTCCCGGTTACTGCTACTGAATCTCGAAGGGCGACGATTCCAGTAGCAGTGGCGCATATGCGCGGAAAGAGTGGTGCATATGCGCGACACTTACAGTAACATGGGCGCACATGCGCGGAAAGAAGCGGCGCATATGCGCGACACCTCCAGCAGCTGTGGCGCACATGCGCGAGTTTAGTCGCGCATATGCGTGGTCCGTCCAGAAGCTTGGGCGCATATGCGCGAAAAGAATGGCGCATATGCGCGAGGTGTTGAATTGTTGAGACCGTAGGTCTCGCGCACATGCGCGAGTAATGTCGCGCATATGCGCGAGACGTGTACTCCAAAGAACAAGCCATGTGTGCTTGGCCATGCAAAGTATATAAAGGAATGTGTTATTCATTCTTCTCATTTCAGCTGAAAACCGAGGGAAACTCCAGAGCAATTCCTCAAGCTTCAATAATTTTAGAACTTTGATTTTACACGATTTACACATCCAAACTTTGATACAAGTGGAGATTCTTGTTCCTCTCATCAAAGGCTTTAAGAGGATGTAAGTATCTTTGAATTCCAACATGATTCAGATTTTATGTGTTGGAGAAATTAAGATGTGATTGCTATTAGATGTTCTTAAGAATATAGCCATTGTAGAAACGCTACCGGATAGAAGAACGGATGTTGTATGTAATTGTTACGATTTTATAGCATGTTTAGAGCTAAATATGCAGATTTTGAGTACAATTACATGTGTGGGATGAATTGTGGATATAGGTTGAGATATAGATTGATCGGTATCGAGAAATTGCGTTGTTATGCCGTTAACTTATACCGAGGTCAAGTATTGAATGGGATATGTGTTGATTGAGATTAGAGATTGATAGATTATGTATCAACATTTCCATTTCAGATTTGATAGTGACATATTCGCCTTCGAGACTTCGACTCCGACGCGGATTGTGCAAGAAAAGTATAAACCATGTTGTTTGAGAAGCCACAACTCAAATAAGATATTATTTGAGTTTCCCAAACCAAAATCACATACTAGTATTGTTGTATATATGGTAACATGTTTATGACTTGTTTATAGAATTATATGCAAATCTTGTTATATGATTATGCTTTGATTATAGAAATGTATTCAAGCATGTAAGATTATTGTGATATTCAGATATGAATATGAGCATGCTTTGTTACAGATTGATAGTCATTGCATTTAAGATAGGAGAGTCGTTGGCAGCCATTGTCAACTATCTAGATGTTCGGTGTATCTCAGCTTAGGAGCAGCCTCGACTCCTATTGCAGTCGTTGATACAGATCAGACCGAAGTCTAGGAATAAGACGTACAGTCACCCCGAGTGGGAGGGTAGGTGACAGCCATTGACGTCTTATTCACACCGGGATCCCTAGAGTTCTAGTCGAGTCGAGTCCAGACATGGTTTGATTCGCATTGCATTGCATGTGCATATGATGTCATTCATGATAGCATGTTTCATGTTTAATTGATTATATGCATGTATACATGTTTATACTGGGATTTGTTCTCACCGGTTTTCCGGCTGTTGTTATGTCTGTATGTGTGCATAACAACAGGTGGGGCAGGATCTGGGTCACGCAGAGGATGAGAGATGGACATAGCGTGGTGATCGCGGGCATAGCAGAAGAACTAGTAGTTGTACTTTTGGCATGTACTGTATTTAATTACTAGTTGTCGAATATGGTTTGGAACCAGACATATTTGTATCTTATGTTTGTATATTATGTTGTTGAATAACATAGAGACTTCTTATGTTAGCTTTCATTTGAGTTAATGTAAAAAGAAAAATTTGACCCACTTTTATATTAACGATCCATTGAATCCCAAAGAAAGAGTTAGAGCCCGGGTCCCCACAACAGGTGGTATCAGAGCTGTAGGTTCTGTAGACTAAGATAGGATAGAATGAACGGGGTAGATCGAGTTTTCTTCCTTGCTCTATGATGTGCTAGCATGTTTATTGCTTTCCTTATTACATGTGGTTTGTTATCTGATTTGATTGCAGCATGTATTGGTTAAGACTGAATCAGAAACCGATTCTAGATCAGAGGTAACTGACTAGAGGAGGGATGAGACAGTTGTCTATCTTGTATTCTAATCAGTTGGATTATTAGATACATGCCTCCTAGAAGACCAGCTGTTCCTTTTTGACCACCGGTACCAGAACAGGGTAGCACATCTGGTGATACGGTGGATGTCACTGCTACGCCTATGGAGACTCTATTAAAGCGATTCCAGTCATTCCGACCACCGACCCTAAAGGGTACAGAAAATGCAATTGAATGCGAAAGCTGGTTGGAGGATATCGAGATGTTATTCGAGTCTCTGGAATATAGTGACGAGAAGCGAGTGAAACTCATTGGCCATCAACTGCAAGACGTGGCTAAGTATTGGTGGGTGAATATAAGGAGAGCACTAGAACAGCGTGGCACCGAGGTTACATGGAAAGTATTCAAGACGGAGTTCTATCAGCGATTCTTTCCTGTATCCTACCGTAAAGATAAAGGCGCTGAGTTCGCAAACCTGAGGCAAGGGCAATTGAACATTGAAGAGTACGTTGCTAAATTTTCTTCTTTGCTTCGCTTTGCACCTCACGTTTCAAGTAATGATGAGGCCATGGCAGATCAGTTTATAAACGGCTTAAATCCTGATGTCTTCACATTGGTCAATACTGGGAGACCTAATAATTTCGCTGAAGCATTGAATCGTGCCAAAGGAGCTGAAGCAGGATTGCTTAGGCAACGGAGTGTTCCGTATGTGGCTCCGAGTCCAAGACCGCCATTACCTCCAGTACAACCTCCTCCCCGATTCGAAAGTGGTGGTAGCAGCAGCGGACGCAAAGATCAGTTGAAAGCAAAGGGTAAACAGTTTAAGAGGGCAGGGAGCAGTTCTTCGAGCTCCAGCGGGTCAAGACAGAGAGGCTTTGGCCAGAATCTAGAGGTGGCAATTGGATATTGCAGTACTTGTGGAGGTAAGCATGCCACAGAACAGTGTCAAGGTGTAGTGGGCAGGTGTAACGTATGCAAACAACCGGGGCATTATTCCAAGGTCTGTCCTCAGAGAAGTGGTGCATCGAGATTCCAGGCTGCAGGATCGTCTGCCTCCGTGACTCAGCCTGAGAGGCAAGCTTCATCTGTTCACTCATTTCAGCCGCCACCAGCACAGACCCAGCCTCGAGCCAGAGGTGGCCAGCCAGGGAGTCAGCCTCAGAGACAACAGGCTCAGGTGTTTGCCTTGACTGAAGAGCAAGCACAGGATGCCCCAGATGATGTCATTGCAGGTAACTGTTTCCTTTGCGGTTATCCTGCTTATATATTGATAGATACGGGTGCATCGCATACATTCATATCAGAACGATTTGCATTATTGCATTCTCTGCCTGTTGAGTCGTTACTAGATGTCGTGTCTATTACTTCTCCGTTAGGAAGTGGTTTGATATCGGTGACTACGGTTAGACATTGCATCTTACGGTTTGAGGGTCATGAAATTGATCTAGATTGCATAGTACTCGGGTTAGATGATTTTGATTGTATAGTCGGGATTGACATGCTAACAAAGTACAGAGCTACCGTGGATTGTTTCCTCAAGATTGTCAGATTCAGACCCGAGATGACAGACGAGTGGAAATTCTACGGGAAGGGTTCCAGATCTCGGATTCCCTTGATTTCGGCTCTTACTATGAACAGATTTGTGGGGACCCGGACGCTAATCATCTTCTTAATCATCGTTGGGATTTAATTATCAATTAAGATAAAACAGGGTCTAAAAATTTTTCCCTTTTTAAAATGTAAATGCGGAAGGTAATGGCATCTAAATAATATACATATCTGTATTAAACTACAATTCAGTAGAAAAGTATAATACTGTACAACCTAAGTCTAAGGTTCAATTGAATTGTATAATACTGTACAACCTAAGTCTAAGGTTCAATTACTAAATTCAGGTAATAAACCAAGTCTGCTACAAGTCCGGAATCACCACGCTAACTCGTCTTCTCTCATCGTCATCTCGACCCTGATCCAGCCCCACCTGTTGTCATGCACACATACAAAACAAGACAACAGCCGGATAACTCCGGTGAGAATAAATCCCAGTATAAAACATGGTAAACATGCATATACACATAATAATTCATTAAACATGCTGTCATGAAGAAATTAAAACAATAGTAATAGATTTCATGATCTATGAAATCTCATCTAACTAAACATGTATCTCAAATCAGATAAGTATGCACATACACAATCTAAATCATAAAACATGCTATCATAACTGAAGGCAATAACAATGGGTTCCATAATCTATGAATCCCATTCATATAAGCATGCAGTTCTAGTCAAATCATGTCTAGACTCGACTCAACTATAACTCTAGGGATCCCGGTGTGAATAAGACGTCACTGGCTGTCACCTACCCAACCACTCGGGGCGACTGTACGTCTTATTCCTAGACTTCGGTCCGAGCTGTATCGACGGCTGGCAATAGGAGTAATGGCTACCCCTAAGTTGAGATACACCGAACGTCTAGAAGTCTGACAATGGCTGTCAAGACTTTCCTATCTTAAATGCAATGAATAACAATCTGTAAACAAAGCATAATCATATTCATAACTGAATATCACAATTATCTTACCTGCTTGAATACAATTCTATAATCAAAGCATAATCAGGTAATAATATAAACAATAATCTAGTATGTGATTTTATTGGGAAACTCAAATTAATCTAATTTGAGTTATGCTTCCCGAATATCACATGAATTATACATTTGTCTTCCTGATCTGACGAAGACGATGTCTCGAATCTGTCCATATCAAATCTGAAACGACAATATCGAATACTCTGTATCAGTGAATAACTCAATATACAGTCTGTTCTGATCAATACTCAACTCTGAATCTACTCTGATCAATATCTGAACAAGATACCATCTGATTCATATCAACGAATATCACGATGAAATCTAAATCATAACTGAATCTGATCAATTTAAATCAACTGATGTTTTAACGGTACAACGATACAGTCTTGATATCCCGTCAAATCAAACATCACAGATATAATACCAGAATTCATAGAAAAACTCATCTTTCTATTCTTAAATCAAGAACACTACAAGTCTAGTGTTAAATCTCAGTCAAGATCTTCTGAAATTCATAACCATTACATAAGCAGTCTGTTTCTCGGTCTGACTTTGATTCTATGATGTCTAACATGACAATAACATCATATATGAATTCTATTCAATTCTGACCACATCATAATTTCAAAACATGTCTAAACGTAACAAAACTTACGTCCAGTTGTAGCCTGTGTTGATAGGAACACAGTACTGAAGTCGGATTCAAAATCAGACGGACGGATTTCTTGCAAAAGGCGTAAGGATTTTCTAGAACTATCCCCAGACCCTTTTTCTGATTTCCTTCGTTTTTCCTTTCTGAAGGATTAGCATGTTTAGATATATATATATGTATATATATATATATACTCGAAACATGCAAGAAGGCAAGTGGCGAAATCTCGTTTTGCATGATTCGCGCTCGAGCGGTCAAACTTTACCGCTCGAGCGCGGAGCCTTCTGTCCAAGCCTCGGCGATTACACACTGGCGCTCGAGCGGTAACTTTCTGCCGCTCGGGCGTCAGGCATTCTGTCCAAATTCTCCATTTACGATTCATTGGCGCTCGAGCGGTGCTTTTCTACCGCTCGGGCGCCATAGGTTCTGTCCGAAATCTTGACTTGTTATGCACCAACGCCCGGCTTCCTGATTCACGTTTTATTTAGCCCCTATGATATTTACTACTCACAATTCTGACAATTAATCAGCGTCTGATTACAGTAGTTAAATCTCGGGCATTACATTTCTCCCCCTCTTAGATCTGAGTTCGTCCTCGAACTCATAAGCAATCAATTCAAATATAAGAGAAGAATTGTATAATAGAGTTTAACATCCAAACTCCTCTCTTAATGAATCCATTCTGAAATCTCTTTCTTGTATCAATCTCTGATTTCAATTCTGGAATAAAACTTCATAAAGTATACTACTCTAATACTTCTTAAACTAACTCTGACAGAATCAATCTTGCCAGGTTGGTTATACAACATCCGTATAAACCAATCACAGTTCATAACAAAACAATACTAGCAGTTGTTATCCAACCTGCTAATCCCACACCAAGGATATATTCTATCTTCGGCCTTTAAATACCAATCATCATCATCCGATGTTGGTTTTCTTTAATCTGTTCATTCTGAACTATCTTGATAACTATTGTCATACAGTAATTCATATATTGACAATAAATCATCATACTGAGTACTAACATCCAGTACTAAAGTGCTGCCAATATCTTCCAATATCTGGATAATACCCTCTGACTATCTGTCAATCTGTGAAAAATCTGCGAAAGAGCTCATGATATCTTCTATCACCAGTACAAACTCAATCAAAATTACAATCTGATATAATCTACTTAAATTTTCTGTTCCATCTGAACATTTCTTTGACATCGATCTATGTCATCTAGTTCTGTTTGTACGTAGTCTGGTACAAACTGATAGATATAGATTGAGTAATCTGTCAATCATAATCATATCATATCATAATCTAAAATAGCAGTAATTTCATTACGAAAGCCATAGAAATGTACTCCCATTTCTATTCAGAGATATACAAATTCTGTAATCAATCTTCTGATTTCTATCTTTTTGTCTTCTTCCGTTAGCAATTCAGACTTGTCAGTACAATTTCTGCCAACATTTCTGTACATATTCTGTTATAACTGATTTAATCTGTTTATATCACAACTGTCTGTTCGAATAACGTACATTCACAATTATCTGAATGGCAACTGAATCCACTACTATGCGGTTCTGACACTATCTGTGCTTTCAGATTCGAACTATTCTATATAAACAATTCAGTTAATAACATAAAATAAATAAGAAATACCTACCTGGTATTAGGCTCTGACTACAGATATCAAATTCTGTTATATAATTCTGTAACATTCTGATATCACATTTCTGAACTGTTGCAACTTTCAACGGTTTACAATATTCTGTATCAAACATACATGCAAACCACAGTACTATCCATCAGATTCGAAATAAAAACAGCCTATACAGATCTAGTGAGTTTAAGAAAACTCATAAAACAGCTAATTCTGGCAATACTGATAATTCTGACTACTGATCAATCTGTACAGTGCCCC
Organism: Primulina eburnea; assembly: GCF_022965805.1. Classification (NCBI taxonomy): domain Eukaryota; kingdom Viridiplantae; phylum Streptophyta; class Magnoliopsida; order Lamiales; family Gesneriaceae; genus Primulina; species Primulina eburnea. The sequence goes on along the minus strand of NC_133104.1, from coordinate 13,098,181 downwards.
AACTCATCTGCCATACCTTATCTGCAATTAGAATATGCTCCCAAACAATATAAGATTTCTCAAATACTGACTTAGAGCAATCACAATACGCAAGCAGATATAACATAATAAGGGAATAAGAGAATAAGAAAATCTGTAAAACTCAGCAATTCTGACTTTCTGACATTTCTGCGAATTCTGATATATCTGTTACCTGTGTCGTTTACAGTCGCTGATTTCTGTCTCAACTGTGCAAATAAATCGGTATACAAACTGCAGATATCACATATTCTGAATACAATCTGTTTCAATTATGATTCATACCTGACTAATTTCTGTATACAATAATCACTGTTCTCTGAATATTCAATAAAATCTTCAAATATTCCATTTAATCAATCAGATGCTGTTAACATATCAAATATCATAGATATAACAAGCATAAAATCATCAGAATATCTCTGAATTTAAGAGTTAGCAATCTGTACCCTTCTCTTAATCTTCAATATCATTCTGTACTGAATTCTAATATATAACCATTAACTGGTATCGATTCAATTCTGAAATCTACCTTTCTGATAGAAAGCAAATCTAAAATCTGATCTGACAAACATCAGTCAACTCATCTATCACTGGCAAATCTGCCAATGCCAGGCTCGATTTCAGTAGATCTACTGAATACATAAGGATGCAATCTGCTCCTTTCTGTATTAATCGAGTCATATACAATACAGATGTCACAGGAATTCTAAATCTAGAATCCTTATTGTGGTATCTCCACCGATCAGTCATCTCTGGTCTGAATCTTACCAATTCTGGAACAATTCTACAATATCTCTGTACTTGTTTAGCATTATATGTCAATAATGAAATCGAAATCATATAACACAAGTACATCATAATCTAACCCAATCTCGGGTTCATTTCACTGTAGTATATAACATGTCACAGACATCTCTGACCTCAACATATTCCTTAACAACCAAGTAATCAATACTACAGTATACACAGATCCAACATATAATGCATATCTCCATGCAACTCAGTCACAGATACTCATAAAGAATGCATCAGTATATATCAATACATATGCAATATAATCGTAAAGAATAGTACCTGTTACTATGTTACCCAGTGTGACCTGGATCTGTCCCTCGATCACCATATCCAGATGGTCCAGCCCCCTGAAATCTTCGAGGACCTCTCTGGGGACAAACTCTAGCAAAGTGTCCTCGCTGTCTGCAGATATGGCAACTACCAGATACTCCCTGGCATTGCTCTGTGAGGTGTCTCCCACCGCAAGTCCTGCAATACACTCCAGTATCGCTGGGACTAGGACTGCTGGAGCTAGAGGAACCACTTCCCAATTTCTTGAAGGGCTTCTTCCGAGCTTTCAGCAAATCTTGCTTCCCACTCGTACTGCCGTGATCATATCGAAGAGGGGATTGCTGTGCCTGAAGTGGCTTCACACACAACCTTGTCAATTGTCTAATCAGACTCGCCTCAGCTCTCTTTGCTCTACTCAGGATGTCAGCAAAAAGGTAAGGTCGTTGCAAATTCATAAATGCAACTACCTCCGAATTCAGCCCTCTGATGAACTGATTCACTACAGCTTCATCATTTCCAGCTAAATGAGGAGCAAAACGCATTAGAGTCGAGAATTTAGCAATATATTGGTCAATATTCAGCTGTCCTTGGCTCAAATTCTCAAACTCCAATTTCTTGTCCTCTCGGTACGAAGCTGAGAAAAATCTTCGATAGAATTCAGTTCTGAATATTTCCCACGAGATCACTGTACCTCTCTGTGCCCACATTCTTGTACTAGTAATCCACCAACTCCTGGCGGCTTCTCGTAACTGGTAAGGCACCATTTTAACCCTCTGTTCATCTGTACAGTCAAGTAAATCGAACAAGATTTCTATATCATCAAACCAGTTCTGACAATCTTCAGATGTCTCGGTACCATTCAGAACCGGCGGCTGTAATAACTCAAATTCCTTCATCTTTTCTTCTAACAGAGTTTCTGATACATCTCTCTGTTCAGACGAAGTACTGCCCTTTTCTGAAATTCTTCGAGGCGGTATATCTGAATGTCAAACAGATTAGTACACCATCTATACAATCTGTCTCAGCCCTCCTCTGATCATATACCTCTGATTCAGACTCGGTTCTGATCCAGGCTTAGTAATTACATGCTGCAATCAACTCAGAAAACAAGCAACATGTAATAGGGAAAGCAATAAATCATGCTAGCACACACAATGTAATCAACATTGAAATAAATCTCATGCTAGCAATCACATGCAAGGAAGAAAATTCAGTCTACCCCGCTCATTCTCTTCTATCTCAGTCTAAAAGATCTATCAACTCTGACTATCTCAATCTAAAGGATCTATCGCTCTGATAATCTAAGTCTAAAGGAACTATCAGCTCTGATACCACCTGTTGTGGGGACCCGGACGCTAATCATCTTCTTAATCATCGTTGGGATTTAATTATCAATTAAGATAAAACAGGGTCTAAAAATTTTTCCCTTTTTAAAATGTAAATGCGGAAGGTAATGGCATCTAAATAATATACATATCTGTATAAAACTACAATTCAGTAGAAAAGTATAATACTGTACAACCTAAGTCTAAGGTTAAATTGAATTGTATAATACTGTACAACCTAAGTCTAAGGTTCAATTACTAAATTCAAGTAATAAACCAAGTCTGCTACAAGTCCGGAATCACCACGCTAACTCGTCTTCTCTCATCGTCATCTCGACCCTGATCCAGCCCCACCTGTTGTCATGCACACATACAAAACAAGACAACAGCCGGATAACTCCGGTGAGAATAAATCCCAGTATAAAACATGGTAAACATGCATATACACATAATAATTCATGAAACATGCTGTCATGAAGAAATTAAAACAATAGTAATAGATTTCATGATCTATGAAATCTCATCTAACTAAACATGCATCTCAAATCAGATAAGTATGCACATACACAATCTAAATCATAAAACATGATATCATAACTGAAGGCAATAACAATGGGTTCCATAATCTATGAATCCCATTCATATAAGCATGCAGTTCTAGTCAAATCATGTCTAGACTCGACTCAACTATAACTCTAGGGATCCCGGTGTGAATAAGACGTCACTGGCTGTCACCTACCCAACCACTCGGGGCTACTGTACGTCTTATTCCTAGACTTCGGTCCGAGCTGTATCGACGGCTGGCAATAGGAGTAATGGCTACTCCTAAGTTGAGATACACCGAACGTCTAGAAGTCTGACAATGGCTGTCAAGACTTTCCTATCTTAAATGCAATGAATAACAATCTGTAAACAAAGCATAATCATATTCATAACTGAATATCACAATTATCTTACCTGCTTGAATACAATTCTATAATCAAAGCATAATCAGGTAATAATATAAACAATAATCTAGTATGTGATTTTATTGGGAAACTCAAATTAATCTAATTTGAGTTATGCTTCCCGAATATCACATGAATTATACCTTTGTCTTCCTGATCTGACGAAGACGATGTCTCGAATATGTCCATATCAAATCTGAAACGACAATATCGAATACTCTGTATCAGTGAATAACTCAATATACAGTCTGTTCTGATCAATACTCAACTCTGAATCTACTCTGATCAATATCTGAACAAGATACCATCTGATTCATATCAACGAATATCACGATGAAATCTAAATCATAACTGAATCTGACCAATTTAAATCAACTGATGTTTTAACGGTACAACGATACAGTCTTGATATCCCGTCAAATCAAACATCACAGATATAATACCAGAATTCATAGAAAAACTCATCTTTCTATTCTTAAATCAAGAACACTACAAGTCTAGTGTTAAATCTCAGTCAAGATCTTCTGAAATTCATAACCATTACATAAGCAGTCTGTTTCTCGATCTGACTTTGATTCTATGATGTCTAACATGACAATAACATCATATATGAATTCTATTCAATTCTGACCACATCATAATTTCAAAACATGTCTAAACGTAACAAAACTTACGTCCAGTTGTAGCCTATGTTGATAGGAACACAGTACTGAAGTCGGATTCAAAATCAGACGGACGGATTTCTTGCAAAAGGCGTAAGGATTTTCTAGAACTATCCCCAGACCCTTTTTCTGATTTCCTTCGTTTTTCCTTTCTGAAGGATTAGCATGTTTAGATATATATATATATATATATATATATATATATATATACTCGAAACATGCAAGAAGGCAAGTGGCGAAATCTCGTTTTGCATGATTCGCGCTCGAGCGGTCAAACTTTACCGCTCGAGCGCGGAGCCTTCTGTCCAAGCCTCGGCGATTACACACTGGCGCTCGAGCGGTAACTTTCTGCCGCTCGGGCGCCAGGCATTCTGTCCAAATTCTCCATTTACGATTCATTGGCGCTCGAGCGTTGCTTTTCTACTGCTCGGGCGCCATAGGTTCTGTCCGAAATCTTGACTTGTTATGCACCAACGCCCGGCTTCCTGATTCACGTTTTATTTAGCCCCTGTGATATTTACTACTCACAATTCTGACAATTAATCAGCGTCTGATTACAGTAGTTAAATCTCGGGCATTACAAGATTATTGCAAAAAGGAGCAGATGGTTTCTTTATTTATGCTGTAGATATGCAAAAGTCGAGCCCGGCGTTGGCAGATATACCAGTAGTGCGGGAATTTGCTGATATTTTTCCAGATGAGATCCCAGGATTACCTCCGGTTCGTGAGGTAGACTTTAGTATTGATCTTACACCAGGTACCGTCCCTATTTCGAGAGCTCCGTATAGGATGGCACCCATCGAACTAAAAGAACTGAAAGCACAGTTAGAAGATCTTCTGGCCAAGGGATATATCAGACCTAGTGTATCTCCTTGGGGCGCTCCGGTGCTGTTTGTGCGGAAGAAAGATGGTTCGATGCGTTTGTGTATTGATTACAGGCAACTGAACAAGGCAACGATCAAGAATAAATATCCTTTGCCTAGGATCGATGACCTATTTGATCAGTTGCAGGGATCCTCTGTGTATTCTAAGATTGATTTGCGATCCGGATATCATCAACTCCGAGTTCGAGATATAGACATACCGAAGACAGCATTTCGAACTAGGTATGGACATTACGAATTTATTGTCATGCTTTTCGGTTTAACAAATGCTCCTGCGGTATTTATGGGCTTGATGAACCAAGTGTTTCAGAGGTATTTAGATGATTTTGTGATCGTTTTCATAGATGATATTTTGGTGTATTCGAAGAACAGAAATGAGCATGCAGAGCATCTCAGAATTGTTTTGCAGACGTTGAGAAACGAGCAACTGTATGCTAAATTGTCAAAATGTGAGTTTTGGTTGAATCGAGTTGTCTTTTTGGGACACATTATATCTGGAGATGGTATTTCTGTAGATCCGAGTAAAGTTGAAGCTGTGATCAGTTGGTCAAGACCGACTTCTGTACCAGAAATACGCAGTTTCATGGGCCTAGCCGGATACTATAGAAGATTTATCAAGGATTTCTCCAGCATTGCAAAGCCAATAACTCAATTGACGCAAAAGAATGCACCATTTGTTTGGTCAGAGGAGTGCGAGTCTAGCTTTCTAGAGTTGAAGAAAAGGCTGACCAGTGCTCCAGTACTGACGATACCTTCAGGTACAGGTGATTTCGTTGTATATTGTGATGCCTCTCACAGAGGTTTGGGATGTGTTCTTATGCAGCGAGGTCATGTGATCGCATACGCCTCGAGACAATTGAAGCCACATGAAGTTCGATACCCCATTCACGATCTTGAATTATCTTTATGGCGAGAAATTCGAGATCTATTCAGACCATAAAAGCCTAAAGTATTTGTTCTCTCAGTCGGAGTTGAACATGAGACAGCGTAGATGGCTTGATCTATTAAAGGACTTTGATTGTGAGATCAAATATTATCCGGGAAAGTCAAATGCAGCGGCAGACGCCTTGAGTCAAAAGGTATGTGCCTTATCCTTATCGACGATAGGTGTCACAAAGCTAGTTGAAAATTGCTGTTTCTCTGGATTAGAATTTGATACAGACAGGAGGCCACTACGACTTGCTGCTATTCAAGTTGAGCCTGACTTGATCAGAAGGATCAAAGAAGCTCAACGAACCGATCAGAATGTGCAAAGATCAATTCAGATGGTCAGAGCAGGACATGTAACAGAATATCAGATACGTGATCATGTGCTGTATGTGAATAACCGCTTGGTAGTGCCAGATGTTCCAGACTTGAAACATCAGATTTTGTCCGAAGCACACTGCAGTCGGTTCAGCATCCATCCTGGTGGCAGGAAGATGTACAATGACTTGAAGACACAGTTCTGGTGGAAGCAGATGAAATCAGATATCGCAGAGTATGTGTCTAAATGCTTGAACTGCCAACAGGTGAAGGCCGAGAGGAAGAAGCCTGGAGGGTTACTTCAGAGTTTAGCTGTTCCAGAATGGAAATGGGATCACATTTCCAAGGATTTCGTGACGAAGTTACCCCGATCTTCCCGAGGCTGTGATGCGATTTGGGTTGTTATCGACAGATTGACTAAATCAGCTTGCTTCATCCCATACAGAATGACTTACAGACACGATCAAATGGCGGAGATATATGTTCGAGAGGTAGTCAGATTACATGGTGTGCCGAAGTCTATCGTATTAGATCGTGATCCCCGATTCACTTCTCACTTCTGGCACAGTTTACAGCAGGCTTTGGGTACGACATTACACCTGAGTACTGCGTATCATCTCAGACAGATGGACAGTCAGAGCGGACTATCCAGACTTTAGAGGATATGTTGAGAGCTGTGGTGCTAGATTTTGGCACTAGTTGGCAAGATTCTCTACCTCTTTGCGAATTCTCTTACAATAATAGCTACCAGACTAGCATTGAGATGGCACCGTTTGAAGCTTTATATGGTAAGAAGTGCAGATCTTCGCTATACTGGGATGATATTTCAGAAGTGCCAGAACTTGGGCCAGATATGATTCGTGACATGACTGAGAAGGTGAAGATCATTCAGAAAAGAATGAAGACAGCACAGGATAGGCAAGCTAAGTATGCCAATATCAGACGTAGACGTTGGTGTTTGAACAAGGAGATAGAGTATTCTTAAAAATTTCCCCATTCAGAGGCGTGGTCAGATTTGGCAAGCGAGGGAAATTATCTCCGAGATACATTGGTCCTTACGAGATTCTTGAAAAGATTGGCGATCGAGCTTATCGACTTGCTCTTCCTCCTTCTCTGTCTGGGATAAATGACGTCTTTCATGTATCGATGTTGCGTAGATACATGCCAGATATTTATCATGTCATTCAGCCTGACGAAGCAGAACTTGATCAGACATTGAGCTATGTTGAACAACCGATACAAATTCTTGATCGGAAGGAAAAGAAGCTCAGAACGAAGACTGTTCCTCTAGTGAAAGTCCAATGGAGTCGTCACGGCGCTGAAGAAGCAACATGGGAGATAGAGGCCGGCATGCGACAGAAACACCCCGAATTATTTCAATGATGTAAGTATTGATTTAACTTGATGTTATTACTTTTGATGCTTACATTGATAGAAGGATGTGCGATTTCGAGGGCGAAATCATTTCTTAGAGGGGGAGAAATGTAAGGCTCGAGATTAATAGTTCTCATCGACATAATACTCGGAATATATGAGTATGTATATATATAATGAGGAGTGTTTAGTGAGATGAGAATAAGAAATATTTGGATAAGAGGAGAAAATCTTAAAAATTGGACAGAACAGTTGGCGCATATGCGCGAAGATAAGTGGCGCATATGCGCGACAATTCCATTAGCAGTGGCGCATATGCGCGGAAAGAGTGGCGCATATGCGCGACACTTACAGTAACATGGGCGCACATGCGCGGAAAGAAGCGGCGCATATGCGCGACACCTCCAGCAGCTGTGGCGCACATGCGCGAGTTTAGTCGCGCATATGCGTGGTCCGTCCAGAAGCTTGGGCGCATATGCACGAAAAGAATGGCGCATATGCGCGAGGTGTTGAATTGTTGAGACCGTAGGTCTCGCGCACATGCGAGAGTAATGTCGCGCATATGCGCGAGACGTGTACTCCAAAGAACAAGCCATGTGTGCTTGGCCATGCAAAGTATATAAAGGAATGTGTTATTCATTCTTCTCATTTCAGCTGAAAACCGAGGGAAACTCCAGAGCAATTCCTCAAGCTTCAATAATTTTAGAACTTTGATTTTACACGATTTACACATCCAAACTTTGATACAAGTGGAGATTCTTGTTCCTCTCATCAAAGGCTTTAAGAGGATGTAAGTATCTTTGAATTCCAACATAATTCAGATTTTATGTGTTGGAGAAATTAAGATGTGATTGCTATTAGATGTTCTTAAGAATATAGCCATTGTAGAAACGCTACCGGATCGAAGAACGGATGTTGTATGTAATTGTTACGATTTTATAGCATGTTTAGAGCTAAATATGCAGATTTTGAGTACAATTACATGTGTGGGATGAATTGTGGATATAGGTTGAGATATAGATTGATCGGTATCGAGAAATTGCGTTGTTATGCCGTTAACTTATACCGAGGTCAAGTATTGAATGGGATATGTGTTGATTGAGATTAGAGATTGATAGATTATGTATCAACATTTCCATTTCAGATTTGATAGTGACATATTCGCCTTCGAGACTTCGACTCCGACGCGGATTGTGCAAGAAAAGTATAAACCATGTTGTTTGAGAAGCCACAACTCAAATAAGATATTATTTGAGTTTCCCAAACCAAAATCACATACTAGTATTGTTGTATATATGGTAACATGTTTATGACTTGTTTATAGAATTATATGCAAATCTTGTTATATGATTATGCTTTGATTATAGAAATGTATTCAAGCATGTAAGATTATTGTGATATTCAGATATGAATATGAGCATGCTTTGTTACAGATTGATAGTCATTGCATTTAAGATAGGAGAGTCGTTGGCAGCCATTGTCAACTATCTAGATGTTCGGTGTATCTCAGCTTAGGAGCAGCCTCGACTCCTATTGCAGTCGTTGATACAGATCAGACCGAAGTCTAGGAATAAGACGTACAGTCACCCCGAGTGGGAGGGTAGGTGACAGCCATTGACGTCTTATTCACACCGGGATCCCTAGAGTTCTAGTCGAGTCGAGTCCAGACATGGTTTGATTCGCATTGCATTGCATGTGCATATGATGTCATTCATGATAGCATGTTTCATGTTTAATTGATTATATGCATGTATACATGTTTATACTGGGATTTGTTCTCACCGGTTTTCCGGCTGTTGTTATGTCTGTATGTGTGCATAACAACAGGTGGGGCAGGATCTGGGTCACGCAGAGGATGAGAGATGGACATAGCGTGGTGATCGCGGGCATAGCAGAAGAACTAGTAGTTGTACTTTTGGCATGTACTGTATTTAATTACTAGTTGTCGAATATGGTTTGGAACCAGACATATTTGTATCTTATGTTTGTATATTATGTTGTTGAATAACATAGAGACTTCTTATGTTAGCTTTCATTTGAGTTAATGTAAAAAGAAAAATTTGACCCACTTTTATATTAACGATCCATTGAATCCCAAAGAAAGAGTTAGAGCCCGGGTCCCCACACTCAGTGTTTGCAACACAATTCTCAAATGATAGGCATGCTCATTCAAATTCTTTGAATATACCAAAATATCATCAATAAAAACAATCATAAACTCATCCAAGTACTTCTGAAAGATGCGGTTCATCAAACTCATAAACACCGCTGGCGCATTCGTTAAACCAAAAAGCATGACAACAAACTCGTAGTGTCCATACCTGGTCCGGAATGCTGTCTTCGGTATATCAACATCTCGAACTCTGAGTTGATGATATCCCGATCGCAAATAAATCTTGGAATAGATGGAAGATCCTTGCAACTGATCAAATAAGTCGTCAATACGAGGCAAAGGATACTTTTTCTTTATCGTTGCCTTATTCAGTTGCCTGTTATCTATACACAATCTCATAGAACCGTCTTTCTTTCGTACGAATAGCACTGGAGCGCCCCAAGGAGATACACTGGGTCTGATATATCCCTTGGCTAGAAGATCTTCTAACTGTGCTTTCAGTTCTTTCAGTTCTATCGGTGCCATCCTATACGGAGCTATCGAAATAGGAACGGTACCTGGAATCAGATCAATAGCTACCAAGCGACGATTGGGATGGCACCGTATGAGGCACTTTATGGCAGGAAGTGCAGATCTCCCTTGTATTGGGATGAGGTTGGTGAGAGGAAGATGTTGGGACCAGAGTTTGTCCAACAGACGGCCGATATTGTTGCTGTTATCCGTGAGAGGATGAAGACTGCGCAGTCGAGACAGAAGAGCTATGCCGATGTTCGTCGTAGACCTTTGCAGTTTGAGGTTGGCGATCACGTGTTTCTGAAGATAGCACCTCTCAAGGGTGTGATGCGATTTGGCAAGAAGGGTAAGTTGAGTCCGAGGTTTATTGGTCCATTCGAGATATTGGACAGAGTTGGTGATCGAGCCTACAGGTTAGCCCTACCGCCAGATCTTGATAGAGTTCATAATGTTTTTCACGTATCAATGCTCGGAAAGTATATTGCGAATCCTTCCCATGTTCTTCACCACGAGCCATTGGACTTGACGCCGAATTTGACCTACCAAGAGATTCCGGTCCAGATTTTGGATCGCAGAGTCAGAGTATTGAGAAACAAAGAGATCGGCATCGTTAAAGTCCTTTGGAGGAACCATTTGATCGAAGAGGCTACGTGGGAACCAGAGGATGAGATGAGAGAGAAGTATCCTGAGTTGTTCGTGCAGTGACGTCAATTTCGAGGACGAAATTCTTTTAAGGAGGGGAGATTGTAATAGCCGAGCCCGGTGTATGGTACGGTTTAAGTTTTGTATGTTATAGATTTATTGATTTATTCTAAGTTTAGTTATGTGATTAGAGTTGTGATTATGGGCCATAGTATTGTTGGTTATTATTGTCTTGAGGTGTAGTTGTTGTTGGTTGTTCGTTTCAGCGTTTCGGATCGATTGTAGTTGCTTTGGTGTGTTTCTTGGCCGAAGCCATACCGCACCCGCACTCAGTGTAAGGACCGCACCCGCGGTCGTAATTGTTGGAATTTGTGGGTTTTACCGTGGATTCACCGCACCCACGGTAATGTTAGTACCGCACCCGCGGTGTAGACCGCACCCGCGATAATTGCAGGACCGCACCCGCGGTCATCGAGTTTGGATTTTTGGTGGATTGCCGAGAGCTTAGCGCACCCGCGGTGCTTGTTGGAGTGCACCCGCGGTCATGCATTATTGAGGTATGGGCGAGATTTTAAGTACCTTTTTGGATGAGTTGACTTCATTTCCCTTCTTCTTTCCCCTTCAAACTCGATTTTTCTCTCTTCAAGCAAGGGTTTTCCTCCATTTCTTTCGCTTCCCATCTTTGATTCTTGGATCTAGTTCGATTTTCGAGTTGAGATCGAGGTTCTTGGTTGCTCTAGGAAGCTAAGGTAAGTTTTTGGTTGTGTTATTTCATGATTTTGGAAAAGAGATATTGTAGGTTGGTTGTGTTTATGGATTTATGGATTTATTGGCTTGAGTTCTTGGATATGGAGTTGATGTTGGTGTTATTTATGGATTATTGTTGTAGGTGGTGTATCAAGAGCATAGATTGAGGTGTTCTTGTGGTTTGTAAGTGGAATTTGATCCCTTGTGCTCACATGTATATATATGTATTGTGTTTCAAAGGTTTTATTGTGATATTCCCTTCCATTTGATCCATAGTATGTATTGATTCAATTGTTATATATATGGGAGGCATTTGATGTCTCAATTGTTCAAAGGGAATACAAAGAGTATAGTTTCTAAAGTGTTGTTTAAATGCCAAAGAGAAAGAGTTTAAATGTTTTATTGGATTGATAGAAACATAGTCAGAGATTGCATGCAATTAGTTGATCAACGACCATAGGCTTATATCCCTCAGAGTTATCGGTTTATATCGATTGGGATACGAGCACCATAGACAGAGTTACTATTGATATCAATCCAACCGGAGTAAAGAGAAATACCATCTTATTGCTATGCTATTGCTATGATATTTATTTTAGAGTTGATGGTATTTATGTTTTAAAGCCATGTTTTACAGAGTATGATATGTTCATTGCTATGTAAGAGTTCCACTTGCTGAGTTTTATACTCATTTCAGTTATTTTCATGTGATGCAGATAAGAGTGATGGACCAGGACGTTGACTGTGGATGAGAGTCATATGCATACGAAGATTGGAAGGAAGTAGTTTGTTTTGCAAGAAATGTTTTGTACATGATCATTAAAATGATGTTTTGTATTTTGATGTATCATTTAGTTGATCATGTTAATACTTTTGATGATATTTGGAAATGTATTTTGAAACTCCTTCCATTTGCAAGAAAATTTTAAATTCCGCTGTATTTTTAATTGTAACGGGTCAGGGTGTCACATGAACGGACACCTCGAGACCCATCCTCGTATACCATAACACTGACCCAAGCTTATACTATGGCCCCAAAACACCCTCATATCACAAGCAACCCAATAAACCCGTGAACGCGACTTTTGACAACAACACGGTTTATACGTCCATTCAATCTCTCAATTGCCTAACGAAACGAAACGACACCACAATAACCATCTTAACAACATGATAAACATACCTAAACGCAGCAACGATCACCCGTCGATTCCCAGCGAAGCCTGCAACAATAAAATCTCAAAAACACAATTTACGTAAAAGTCACATTTTGAGCAGTCCCACAAAAAAAGCCATAACTCACTCAATTTTTATCCAAATAACTCGAATTTTATATCAAATCGAAAATATCAAAAAGTTCTGCATTTTTCTTATTGAAAGTTTTCTCAAAATCTCGACCGAAAATTCGCAGTTTTAACAAGAACTATAAAGAGTGATTTAGATCTAAAATTTTCTTTGAAAATCAATCCAAACAATTAACCGCTCAAACTATGAACATCATACATGAATTTTACGCATAAAACAACGCAGCACATAATATGACATGATCGACACAGCAAAAGAGAGATTATACGTGCCTTTTGATGATTTGAAATACCGTAACGACGACACCGAAGCGAGACGGAGTGAGGGTCGATCCGGTACGAACGTGGCGCTTAAAATCCTTGAATAAAATGCACGAAAATTCGCTGGAAGATGGAGAGGGGAGGGGCGGCTGCAAGGGTTCTTAAAAACCTAGGTTTTCTCTCCGTTAAAATCTGAAAAATGAGATGTGAAAGGTGTGTTATGTGTTTTAGTGTGTGTAAAAACGTGCAAGTGTGTGTGAGTGTGTGTAACGTGTGTGTGGGTTTTTAATTAGGAGAAATTAGTGCTAAATTAACTAATTAAAATACTAATGAAAAGTTAACACACACTACTTTAATCAAACTCCTCATTTAAAATAATTACACACTAATTTTAAAAGTTCTAAACTCTTAAATTACTAAATTCATAAATAAGGTTTTAAAATGCTAAAACTAAATAAATCATTTAAAATGCCTCATCCTTAACTTAAAATAAAATACCACCTTTTGAAATTGCCAAAAATCGTCGCCGGGTCATTTCCTCGATCCCGTCTCGAATAATCACCTGAAACATGAAACTCGAAAAACTTTTTAACGTGCATAACAATAAACATGAATAATTTAAAATAATGCATTTTCATAAATTATGCATGGCTAAAGCTCATTTAAAATTAATTAAATGATTTAATAATTAAATGAATGCATGGATTATATGTGGACAGAATTTGGGCACTACAGTTTATCAGAGGTTGTTTAGAGAATCCCCATATTGACCCCAATTTAATTCATTGTCCTTGTTGCAAATGTAAAAATCTTAAAAAAAGACCAGCTAAGTCCACTCGAGAGCATCTTTATTTCCATGGTTTTAGTCAAAATTATGTGAATTGGATTTGCCACGGTGAGTCTGCTGAAAGTGACAAAGTAAATTGGAGCACGAACAAGGAGCCAATTTGTAAGGCCCGAGATAATAAAAATGATATTATTTTTAAACCGAGATTATGGAATTAGAAAATTATGGAGTGTTGAATTATATTCCAAGAGGTTTGAATTTATTTAGGATTGAAATTGAATTGAAAAGATTGAATAGGGGCTGATTTGCAATTTATGAGAAATTGAGGGACTAAAGTGCAATAAGTGGGATTTGCCACTTGTCATGCCATGCAAGAAAAGCTTGAAACGTGCCATGTTGCTATCTTTCCACTCCATTTCATTCAGATTTTTGCAAGGGTAGGACCGAAATGCTCCATGGAGAAAGCTTCAAAGTTCCTTTCTTATTTTTTTAATTTCCTTGAGATGATCCAACCGTAAATTCTTGAAAGTGAATTTAGATTCTTGCAACTCAACTCAAGGGCTTCAAGGTGAGGTAAAATTCATCATTTTCCAGCATGTTTCGAAAATAATATGTTGGAGGATTTATGATTTTATTGGTGCTATGTGTTCTTGAGTAGATAGAGATCATAACGCCGTAAACGGATCGATTATCGGATGTCATATGCAATTTGTGTAAAATTCCAGCATGTTGACCGAAATTAGAGGGTGCAGAATTATTATGTTTTGGATTGGTATTGTTGTGGATTATGAGTTGTTGATGTTAGTTGATTGTTGTTTGAGTTATCGGGATACCGAAATTGCGTCGTTATGCCGTCGAATTTGATATAGAATGAGTTTTAATCAATGTCATGACTTGAATGGAATTTGATATTGATATGGGGGAGTTCGAATGGTGCATTCCAGATTTGTGTGGATAGCCTTGAGTTCAAATGTGTAGCTCCAACCTTGGATAGAAGAATGAGCAATATTTCCTTACTTGTGTTCTTATTGATTGAGAATGATTATTGAATTGTTCAAGACTTAGTTGAGTTATATTTTGATAGAGAACATCTATACATTGTCATCTCAGATTAGACTTGACAGAGTTGACATACCGATCTCGAGACTTCGGCTACGACACAGATTATTCGACAAAGAAAGGTATAATTCATGTGGTCACGGGATTGCACAACTCGATTCAGATTTGATACGAGTTTCCCTAAATCACATACTAGACTGTTATTATTACATTTGATTATGTAATGTCTTGTTTATTGATTTATATTCGAGTCCTGAGATAGGAGATATTGACAGATCGGCCAAAACTAGACGTTTCGGTGTATCGTCGAATAGTAGTAGATTTGCTCTATGTGTAGACCCTCGATACAGAGTTGACCGAAGTCTAGGAATAAGACGTACCGTTACCCCGAGTGGCTGGGTAGGTGACAGACCGTCTTATTCACACCGTGATCCCTAGATTAGAAATGAATCGAGTCAAGAACTAGATGTGAATACAGATTTGTATTCCTTTGCATGTTTTAGATTTTAATTCATGTTATTCGATTTATGCTATGCTTTTGTACATGATTTATTACATTGCATGCATACATGTTTTATACTGGGATTTATTCTCACCGGAGTTATCCGGCTGTTGTCTTGTCTGTATGTGTGCTTGACAACAGGTGGGGCAGGTACAGGGTCACGACGATGAAGAGAGAGTTTTTAGCGTGGAGATCTCGGGTGTAGAAGAAATTACTACTTCTTGTACTAGACTTGTACTTGGATTTGAACACTAGTTGTATGTTGGTACCAAACAGATATTGTATGTACCTTAAGTTTGTTAGAATAATACCGATCATGTTATGTTTAATTTACATTTGATTTAATGTAAAAGCGAAAAAAATTGACCCGTAATTTATTATAAAGATCCGATTAATCCCAGATAGATTCGAATTAGAACCCGGGTCCCCACAACAGGTGGTATCAGAGCAGTAGGTTCTGTAGACTGAGATAGAGTAGAATGAGCGGGGTAGATTGGGTCATCTTCCTTGCTTATATCATGCTAGCATGTCATGATTTAATGCTTTCCCTATTATATGTTGTATTGTTATCTGAATTGATTTACAGCATATAAAGCCTGAATCAGAACCAATTCTCGATCAGAGGTATATGATCAGAGGAGGGCTGAGACAGATGATATTGATTGTGTACTAATCAGTTTTATAATCAGATTTATGCCGCCTAGACGTATACCACAGCCAGAGCAGGGTAGCACATCCGGTGCACAGATGGATGTTACTGTTACGCCGATGGAGACCTTATTGAAGAGATTTCAGTCTTTCCATCCTCCTACCCTGAAAGGCACAGAGAGTGCAGTAGAGTGCGAGAGCTGGCTTGATGATATCGAGATGTTGTTTGAGTCTTTGGCATATACTGATGAGCGACGTGTGAAATTGATAGGGCATCAGATGCAAGAGGTTGCCAAGAGCTGGTGGTTGACTACGAAGAGAGCCTTGGAGCACCGAGGCATTGAAATCACGTGGAAAGTCTTCAAAGATGAGTTCTATCAGCGTTTCTTTCCCGTCTCCTACCGAAAAGACAAAGGAGCTGAATTTGCGAATCTGAGGCAGGGACAGTGGAACATCGAGGAGTATGTTGCTAAATTTTCTGCATTGCTACGATTTGCACCGCATGTAGCAGGGAACGACGAGGCAGTGGCTCACAGATGGTTAGGATGTGTGCTTATGCAGCGAGGACATGTGATAGCGTACGCCTCAAGACAGCTGAAGCCACACGAGACTCGTTATCCCATTCATGATCTGGAGTTAGCAGCGATCGTATTTGCATTGAAGATCTGGCGTCATTATCTGTATGGCGAGAAGTTTGAGATCTATTCAGATCATAAGAGCCTGAAGTACCTATTCTCTCAGTCAGAGTTGAATATGCGACAGCGCAGATGGCTTGATCTACTGAAAGACTTTGATTGTGAGATCAAGTATTATCCAGGGAGGTCAAATGCAGCAGCAGACGCCTTGAGTCGAAAGGTATGTTCTTTGTCCTTGTCGACCATAGGTGTATCGAGTTTAGTAGAAGATTGTTGCTTGTCTGGATTGACATTTGATACAGAGAGTAGACCATTGCGACTTGCTGCGATTCAGATTGAGCCAGATTTGATTTTGAGGATCAAAGAAGCGCAGAGAACTGATCCGAGTATTCAGAGGTCGATTGATATGGTCAGAGCTGGTCATTTATCAGAGTATCAGGTTAGAGATTATATTCTATATGTGAATAACCGTCTAGTAGTGCCAGATGTGTCAGATTTGAGACGACAGATTATGTCAGAGGCACATTGTAGTCGGTTCAGTATTCATCCTGGTGGCAGGAAGATGTACAATGATTTGAAGACGCAATTCTGGTGGAAACAGATGAAGACAGATATTGAAGAATTCGTGTCTAAGTGTCTGAATTGCCAACAAGTGAAGGCAGAAAGAAAGAAGCCCGGAGGTTTACTTCAGAGTTTGTCTATTCCTGAATGGAAATGGGACCACATTTCCATGGACTTTGTGACGAAGTTACCTCGATCATCCCGGGGCTGTGATTCGATTTGGGTCATTATTGACAGATTGACCAAATCTGCATGTTTCATTCCGCACAGGATGACATATAGACATGATCAGATGGCGGAGATATACATCAGAGAGGTCATCAGATTGCATGGTGTGCCGAAGTCTATCGTATCAGATCGTGATCCACGATTCACTTCTCATTTCTGGCACAGTCTGCAGCAGGCTCTAGGTACGACTTTGCACCTGAGCACTGCTTATCATCCTCAGACAGACGAACAGTCAGAGCGGACTATCCAGACTTTAGAGGATATATTGAGAGCTGTAGTACTAGATTTCGGTACTAGTTGGCAAGATTCATTGCCGTTGTGTGAGTTTTCGTACAACAACAGCTATCAGACTAGCATTGAGATTGAAAGCGGACCGGTTACGGAGGCCGGAAACGCAACGGAAGCGATAAATTAAAATTTTTAGAGAAAAATTTCGGCCCCCCCAACTATTTTGTGTAATATTTACAAAACTAAAACCATGCATAGGATGATTAAAGGATTTACCTATCAACTCCTTAGAGTTGATGAAATGGCTCCAACTAAAGTATGAATACTTTAGCTCTTCTTTGGTAGACAAATCTACAAGCACACCCTCTTCCTCTTCAAGAATTAGGCCCACCACTTAGCTATGTAAATCCCCTCAAGTTTTGCACTAGAAAAACTTGAGGATTTTTCAAAGAGAAATTTTTTGTTCTCCAAAATTGAAGAACACAATGAAGAAAAATTTGAGAGAGAAGAGCACTAGAATTTTCGGCCAAGTGAGAGTCAAGAATGAGGAGAGAAGTTGAGTCTAGGTTGTGAGAAAAGCAACTCTCAAAAGCAACAAAAAGTTGCATGCCTAGTCTCCAACCCTTCACCTCCCCAAAGCATGCAAACCCTAGAATGACATGCATATAATATGGTTTTTAACACATTAAAAACCATAGACTAAATTTTAATTAATTCAACACTTGAATTAATTTAATTATTTAGACTCTACTAGGTCCACTAGTGTTTAATTAATTCAACACTTGAATTAATTTAATTTAGTCCTCAATAATGTTTATGAAAATCACAATTTTCAACTACATTATTTACTTGGCCAAATTTTAATCTTAGGAACACTTCCATAAATTAAAATTTATATTTCTCTCATAGAAGTCATACTTCTATTTTTCTTAACGCTTATAAACACATTTATAAGCCGTTCAACACATTGAACTATTTTACTTCTCATCGGGATTTACAAAGCCAGTACTTGTGTGGCCCTCAATGGTTCATTGATACAACTAGCCGTGGGTTCACATCTCTATGTGATTCGGACTAAACATGTCCTTATATGAGCATACCCCAATTGCTCCATTCTTACTTATCAACTCCTTGATAGTAAGAACGTCAGAACTCAAGTCTGATAGTACCCAACCAATCACGTTAAACGCCTAGCAGCATCGCTTACTTGATTCCCTAGGTATCACATGATAGTGCCTGCAAGAACCATTCAATTATGGTTAGCGTACAGTACGGTCCCTTCAACTCATATATCCCGACCGATTCGACAACTATTGGTCTATCGAGAGTTGTCAATGAATCGATACTATGTGTCATGTCGTGGTTGCATCGATGGTGTAATCTATGAAACCCCTTTCATAATTACCACCATACTCTGATCAGAGATTTCAACCCACACATACATGATAAACACATAGGATATCCATACCCGTAGGTAAGCGGTGAATCCCCGACTACAATGCATCGACTCCTATATGTTTCGCCGCAACACCCAACCTTGCCACCTGATGACCCCATAAGAGTCGGTAAACAAGTCAAAGTGAAACGCTAGCACATAGAGTCTCAATGTTGTCCCGGGTCATAAGGACTAATGGTGTACAACCATAAACTAGGACGTTTCCACTCGATAAGTGAGAACCACTTGGAAAGTCCTTTATAGAGGGTTGTTCAGTGCACTCTACAAGGAGCACCTATCTGCATGCTCGGACATCACAATGTCCCCTACCAATGAAACATGGTACTCACATCGCAGATACTAGTCTCTAACTCGAGCGGCCTTTATCCTTCTTAGTGGCGGCTGAATCGACTAGGAACGGTTTAGAATATACAGTATTCCAAATATGAGTTTCATGATACTCATCATATGAGTATCTCATATTCTTTCTACTATTTGTGTATTCAAGGACTTTATCTATGCAACTAGCATGGGTATAAAGATAAAGATGCGCCAAATAAATAAATTCAAATATTATTAAAATAAAGATCGTTTATACAAAGAGTTTCATCGTGAACAGTCAGCCAACACTTGGCTCGACGTGCACCTACTCTAACAATCTCCCACTTGCACTAGAGCCAACTACCCATGTACTTTAGACCCATTGATTCGCGATGCTTCTCGAATGATGGTCCTGGTAAAGGCTTGGTTAGTGGATCAGCAACATTATCTGCAGAGCCGACTTTGTCGATCGACACTTCTCCTCGTTCCACGATCTCTTTGAGGATGTGGTACTTTCTCAATACATGTTTGGACTTCTGATGAGACCTTGGCTCCTTCGCCTGAGCTATGGCTCCCGTGTTGTCGCACATCACCGGGATAGGAGCAACTCCATTTGGAATGACGCCCAACTCTTGGATGAAATTCCTAATCCAAACATCCTCCTTTGCTGCAGCCGATGCAGCAATGTATTCTGCCTCAGTGGTGGAATCCGCTGTACTGTCTTGCTTGGAACTCTTCCAAGAGACAGCACCACCATTGAGCATGAATATGAATCCGGAGGTTGACTTCGAGTCATCAACATCGCTTTGGAAGCTAGAGTCGGTATAACCTTCCAATTTTAGTTCTCCACCCCCATAGACCAAAAACAACTTATTGGTCCTTCTCAAATACTTGAGGATGTCTTTCACAGCTTTCCAGTGTGGAAGACCAGGGTTGGATTGATATCTACTCACTACACTTAGTGCAAATGCCACGTCAGGACGTGTAGATATCATCCCATACATGATACTACCAATAGCCGAAGCATACGGAATTCGTGTCATCGCCGCTATCTCTGCATCAGTCTTGGGAGACATAGACTTGGATAGGGACACGCCATGACACATTGGTAGATGTCCTCTCTTGGACTCATCCATCGAGAACCGCTTCACGATGGTATCAATGTATGTGGACTGGGTGAGACCAAGCAATCTTCTTGATCTATCTCTATAGATCTGTATTCCCAATACAAAAGACGCTTCACCCAAGTCCTGCATTGAGAACTTACTTGCTAACCATATCTTTGTTGATTGCAACATTCCTACATCATTCCCAATGAGTAGAATGTCATCAACATAAAGAACAAGGAATGTCACAGCACTCCCACTGACCTTCTTATACACACAGGGTTCCTCAGGATTCTTAGTAAAACCAAACTCTTTGATTGTACTATCGAATCTGAGGTTCCAACTCCTCGATGCCTGCTTAAGACCATAAATAGATCTTTGAAGTTTGCATACCATATGCTCACTTCCAATGGATGTAAACCCTTCAGGTTGAGACATGTAAATCTCTTCCTTAATATCCCCATTAAGGAAGGCTGTCTTCACATCCATCTGCCATATCTCATAGTCATACCATGCAGCTATGGCTAGCAATATCCTAATGGACTTGAACATCGCAATTGGAGAAAAGGTTTCCTCATAGTCAACACCTTGTCTTTGAGTATACCCTTTTGCTACCAGTCGCGCCTTGAAGGTCAATACCTTCCCATCCGCCCCAAGTTTCCTCTTGTAAATCCATTTACACCCTATGGGAACAGTTCCCTCAGGTGGATCCACAAGATTCCAAACTTGGTTCGAATGCATGGAATTCATCTCAGATTCCATTGCTTCCAGCCACTTGGATGAATCGACATCCGATAACGCTTCCTTGAAGGTCCTTGGATCACATCCAAGGTTAGGCTCATCATGGCCCTCTTCAAGAAGCAGACCATACCTTACAGGTGGTCTCGAGACTCTCTCGGTTCTTCTAGGAGCTTGTATCTCCTCACTTGGCTTCTCGGGTGTGGGTTCTACGACTGTGGATGTCTCTCGAACCTCTTCGAGTTCTATCATCTCGCCCTTTCTATCTAATAGAAATTGCCTTTCTAAAAAGGTCGCGTTCCTAGAAACAAACACCTTTGTTTCTTGGGGATGATAGAAATAATATCCAACGGAATTCCTTGGATATCCCACGAAGTAGCATAAAATGGATCGACTATCCAATTTATCTCCCACTGTCTGCTTCACATAAGCAGGACATCCCCATATTCTAAGATAAGAATACTTGGGAGGCTTACCCATCCATATCTCATATGGAGTCTTGTCAACTGCCTTTGTATGGACATTGTTCAACAACAGTGCCGCTGTTTCAAGCGCATATCCCCAAAAGGATGGCGGCAATTCCGTGAACCCCATCATAGACCGAACCATGTCCATCAAAGTCCAGTTACGACGCTCCGAAACACCATTAAACTGCGGTGTAGCGGGCGGAGTCCACTGTGAGAGAATCCCATTCTCTCTAAGATACTCTTGGAACTCGGCGCTTAAGTACTCACCACCTCGATCCGATCGAAGTGTCTTGATGCTTCGTCCCAATTGCTTCTCTACTTAACTTCTGAATTCTTTGAACCTTTCAAAGGCTTCATACTTGTATTTCATCAAATACACATACCCATACCTCGAATGGTCATCGGTAAAGGTGATGAAGTAGGGATGTCCATGCTTAGTGGTGATGCTAAGCGGACCGCACACATCGGTATGGATCAAATCCAATAACCCTTTGGCTCGCTCCGCATGGCCCTTAAAGGGAATTTTGGTTATCTTTCCTTTTAGACAGGATTCACAAGTCGTGAGAGCATTAACATCAGACATATCAAACATGCCAACTCCCACTAGCTTGTTCATCCTTCTTGAGGAAATATGTCCTAATCGAGCATGCCATAATTGTGCCGAATTTAGAGTATCTTGTTTGCGCTTATTTGTTGTTGTTATCGTTTGGACATTGTTAAGTGGAATATCTTTTAATTTTAAGGTGTAGAGATTGTTTTCAAGTTCACCGGTACCAACTAAACATTCATTCTTTTGCAAACACCTTTGCAAAATAAACAAGAAAATCCATCGATATCAAGCATAGGAATGGAAATAATGTTTTTGATCAAGTCTGGTACAAATAAAACATCTCTCAAAACCAAATTAAAATCATTGTTCAAACATAAATAAACATCTCCCACAGCCTTGGCAGCAACCCTTGCTCCATTGCCCAACCTCAAGAAGGTCTCACCTTCCCTGAGCTTCCTACTTCTTCCCATCACCTGCAAATCATTACAGAGATGTGAGCCACAGCCGGTATCCAATACCCAAGAAGTAGAGTTAATAGAGATATTCACTTCAATGTAGAACATACCTTTGCCAGAACCCTTCTGCGCAAGATATTCCCTGCAATTACGCCTCCAATGTCCAGGCTTCTTGCAGTGGTGACAGATGTCAACAGTCTTTTCAGCCTTCACTGGCGCGGCTGCCACTACGGGACTCGGAGTCTGCCTCTTCAAGGGCTCGCTCTTCTTGGGGCGCTTGAAAGAACGCTTCTTTCCTTTCCCAGGTGGACCGGTCTTCGTGCCAGATGAAGAGCCCACATAAAGAACCGGCTTCTCCTTCTTGATCGTGGACTCAAAGGTCACAAGCATGTTCACCAACTCTTCAAGGCTGGGCTCGAGCTTGTTCATATTGAAGTTCACGACAAAAGGATCGAAAGAGCTGGGCAGTGACAACAGCAACACATCCGTGGTCAACTCCGATGGCAAGATCAAATCCATGCCTACGAGTTTATCCACGAGCCCAATCAACTTTAGGCCATGCTCATGGACCGAAGTCCCATCTCGCATGCGTAAAGTGATGAGCTCCTTTACTGTGGCATGCCTCAAAGGCCGAGTCTGCTCACCGAAGAGCTCCTTGAGGTGCATATGAATGTCAGCAGCATTCTTAGCATCCTCGAATCGCCTTTGCAGCTCATCGTTCATCGAAGCCTGCATATAACACTTCGCCTTCAAGTCATGGTCACACCATTCCTTGTAGGTCTGCAATTCCTCAGGAGTGCAGCCTATAGGTGCCTCAGCAGGGGGCGCCTCAGTCAGTGTAAACGCGATTTTCTCCGAGTTTAGGACAATCTTTAAATTTCTTAGCCAAGTGATATAGTTTGGTCCGGTTAGAATGTGTTTTTCGAGAATGACGGAAAACGGGTTGCGAATTGATGACATGTCAAAGATTGTACTGAAAAGTAAAACAGATTAATGTTAATGACTATTTTAAAATATTTAATAAGATATAAAGTTTGGACTTTTACTTTATAAATTATCGCTCCCACTGTTTTGACATTTTCACTACCCTCTAGTGAAAACGGGAAACACTTTCCTCAGTAGGTACGTAAGGTCCAATTAGCGAATTCTGATCCCGAATAATATCGGCCATCACAATTCCTAAAAGATAGTTTCCAATTGCATCGCCATGCAACCCTCTACGTATACTTTTGTCTCACGTTTGATTAGGACCCAATAATATGACTTCGTTCATCTTTACGTGTCAAGCCTAACCCATCGATATTGAACCTTAATGGACGGTCGCCATGAGTTCCCTCAATAATATGAGCCAAAATCATGGGAGTTCCACGTAGTTCACATCACAATGTCAATGGATGTCACAGCTTTCCGGCACTCAAGGTTCCCCAATAATATGAGCCGAGCCCCGAGTACGGGTAGCGTTCATCATGCACCCATTGTCGATGGAAGACAAGGAAATTATAAACAAATTTATAATTCCCCTTTTCGGGCTTGATATTAATTTTGAATCTTATTCAAAATGAGGGTTTTTAATTTTGAAAGGTCTCATCATTAATTTTATTTTAAAAGCTCGCCATGTTTGATCGTATGTTTGCCGGATTCATGCAACTTTGTTATTATCATAATAATAACGCACATACTCATTATTTATAACATATCATGCATATATTATAAATAGAAAACAGTACAAGGATGATCAATTGCCCCAACACTAATGGCCCGTGTGAGCCAAACACGGGCCTAGGTCCAATCCTAGGGTAAATGCACGGGATGCAATGCAACTATACTATTACATTAGCATCCAATATTACATGTCTTCGATCTTCATAATCACCAAGGCCACCATCTTCCAATCTTGATCTTCCCCTATTCTAATATTTACAATTAAATATCCATGGCACATAGGGATACATCTCATGGGGTGGGAATGGGCCATAAACCAAGCCCACTTTATAAATTGATAATTATTACAATCATTCAACACAAATATCCTAGCATACACCTAGCAAATTGGGCTTGGGCTTTTGATCATCCTTCATGCATAATATCACATATCATACACCATCAATTAATTATCACTATAATAATTGATCCAATATTATATATCTTGATCCAATCACTAACCGCCACAATTATAAATTAAATTAACAAAGTATACAAACACCTTTGTCTACTTTCAAATTAATTTATTTATAATCGAATTTCTTGTAAATCACAATTTACTATAAATAATTAAAGTCCTACTTCAATTATTTATTTTATGAGAAAAATATGTGCAACAATTTGTAAATTTAAACTTAAGGGCCCAAAACTCATTTTTCACCAAAAATACTTTGGCCCATTTAAATTTCACAAAATATGTTGACCATCTAATGGCCCAACAACTCAAGGCCCATGACACTAAGATTGTCCAAAACACTTTTGGAAACCCTAGTCGTCATCGCCGTCGCCGGAGCTCCGTCGCCGAATTCCGGCAACAAAAAAAAAATTTTTTTTTTTAATTTTAAAAACTGGACTTTTTCGGGCTGCCCCTCGGGCTGCCCTTTGCTGCCCGAAATTTCAGGGCAGCTCGGGCAGCCCTCGGGCAGCAACATGCTACCCGAAAAAACATTTTTTTTTTTTGTTTTTCTTCAAAAATTTCGGCCTTGATGTTTTTGTTGCACAAAAATCTCAAACGGTTAGAAATCGATCTCAATATAATATTATGCAAATATTACACAAAACGTAACCTTAGCTCGGATACCACTTGAAAGCGGACCGGTTACGGAGGCCGGAAACGCAACGGAAGCGATAAATTAAAATTTTTAGAGAAAAATTTCGGCCCCCCCAACTATTTTGTGTAATATTTACAAAACTAAAACCATGCATAGGATGATTAAAGGATTTACCTATCAACTCCTTAG
The DNA here is from genome assembly GCF_022965805.1 of Primulina eburnea. NCBI lineage: Eukaryota > Viridiplantae > Streptophyta > Magnoliopsida > Lamiales > Gesneriaceae > Primulina > Primulina eburnea. The sequence goes on along the minus strand of NC_133104.1, from coordinate 13,072,416 downwards.
AGTTGATGAAATGGCTCCAACTAAAGTATGAATACTTTAGCTCTTCTTTGGTAGACAAATCTACAAGCACACCCTCTTCCTCTTCAAGAATTAGGCCCACCACTTAGCTATGTAAATCCCCTCAAGTTTTGCACTAGAAAAACTTGAGGATTTTTCAAAGAGAAATTTTTTGTTCTCCAAAATTGAAGAACACAATGAAGAAAAATTTGAGAGAGAAGAGCACTAGAATTTTCGGCCAAGTGAGAGTCAAGAATGAGGAGAGAAGTTGAGTCTAGGTTGTGAGAAAAGCAACTCTCAAAAGCAACAAAAAGTTGCATGCCTAGTCTCCAACCCTTCACCTCCCCAAAGCATGCAAACCCTAGAATGACATGCATATAATATGGTTTTTAACACATTAAAAACCATAGACTAAATTTTAATTAATTCAACACTTGAATTAATTTAATTATTTAGACTCTACTAGGTCCACTAGTGTTTAATTAATTCAACACTTGAATTAATTTAATTTAGTCCTCAATAATGTTTATGAAAATCACAATTTTCAACTACATTATTTACTTGGCCAAATTTTAATCTTAGGAACACTTCCATAAATTAAAATTTATATTTCTCTCATAGAAGTCATACTTCTATTTTTCTTAACGCTTATAAACACATTTATAAGCCGTTCAACACATTGAACTATTTTACTTCTCATCGGGATTTACAAAGCCAGTACTTGTGTGGCCCTCAATGGTTCATTGATACAACTAGCCGTGGGTTCACATCTCTATGTGATTCGGACTAAACATGTCCTTATATGAGCATACCCCAATTGCTCCATTCTTACTTATCAACTCCTTGATAGTAAGAACGTCAGAACTCAAGTCTGATAGTACCCAACCAATCACGTTAAACGCCTAGCAGCATCGCTTACGTGATTCCATAGGTATCACATGATAGTGCCTGCAAGAACCATTCAATTATGGTTAGCGTACAGTACGGTCCCTTCAACTCATATATCCCGACCGATTCGACAACTATTGGTCTATCGAGAGTTGTCAATGAATCGATACTATGTGTCATGTCGTGGTTGCATCGATGGTGTAATCTATGAAACCCCTTTCATAATTACCACCATACTCTGATCAGAGATTTCAACCCACACATACATGATAAACACATAGGATATCCATACCCGTAGGTAAGCGGTGAATCCCCGACTACAATGCATCGACTCCTATATGTTTCGCCGCAACACCCAACCTTGCCACCTGATGACCCCATAAGAGTCGGTAAACAAGTCAAAGTGAAACGCTAGCACATAGAGTCTCAATGTTGTCCCGGGTCATAAGGACTAATGGTGTACAACCATAAACTAGGACGTTTCCACTCGATAAGTGAGAACCACTTGGAAAGTCCTTTATAGAGGGTTGTTCAGTGCACTCTACAAGGAGCACCTATCTGCATGCTCGGACATCACAATGTCCCCTACCAATGAAACATGGTACTCACATCGCAGATACTAGTCTCTAACTCGAGCGGCCTTTATCCTTCTTAGTGGCGGCTGAATCGACTAGGAACGGTTTAGAATATACAGTATTCCAAATATGAGTTTCATGATACTCATCATATGAGTATCTCATATTCTTTCTACTATTTGTATATTCAAGGACTTTATCTATGCAACTAGCATGGGTATAAAGATAAAGATGCGCCAAATAAATAAATTCAAATATTATTAAAATAAAGATCGTTTATACAAAGAGTTTCATCGTGAACAGTCGGCCAACACTTGGCTTGACGTGCACCTACTCTAACAGAGATAACACCGTTCGAAGCTTTGTATGGTAAGAAGTGCAGATCTCCGTTGTACTGGGATGATATTTCTGAGGTATCAGAGTTGGGGCCTGATATGATTCGTGATATGACTGAGAAAGTGAAGATCATTCAGAAGAGAATGAAGACGGCACAGGATAGGCAAGCGAAATACGCCAATATCAGACGCAGACCGTTAGTATTCGAAGTTGGAGACTGAGTATTCTTGAAGATTTCTCCTTTTAGAAGCATTGTCAGATTTGGCAAGAAAGGAAAGTTGTCTCCTAGATATGTCGGTCCGTACGAGATTTTAGAAAAGATTGGCGATCGAGCTTACAGACTTGCTCTTCCTCCTTCATTATCTGGGATACACGATGTATTTCATGTGTCGATGCTACGCAGATATATGCCAGATAATTCTCATGTCATTCATCCTGACGAAGCCGAGTTAGATCAGACTTTGAGCTATGTTGCGAGACCGGTACAGATCCTTGATCGGAAAGAGAAACAGCTCAGAACCAAGACCATTCCGCTTGTGAAAGTTCAGTGGACTCGTCATGGAATTGAAGAAGCTACTTGGGAGACTGAATCAGATATGAGCTAGGAATTCCCAGAATTATTCCACTGATGTGAGTTTCCTATTTTAGTTTCTATTATTTCTGAATTGATTGCCTGTGATATTATTGCTTGAGATTTCGAGGACGAAATCATGTCTTAGAGGGGGAGAATTGTAAGGCCCGAGATAATAAAAATGATATTATTTTTAAACCGAGATTATGGAATTAGAAAATTATGGAGTGTTGAATTATATTCCAAGAGGTTTGAATTTATTTAGGACTGAAATTGAATTGAAAAGATTGAATAGGGGCTGATTTGCAATTTATGAGAAATTGAGGGACTAAAGTGCAATAAGTGGGATTTACCACTTGTCATGCCATGCAAGAAAAGCTTGAAACGTGCCATGTTGCTATCTTTCCACTCCATTTCATTCAGATTTTCGCAAGGGTAGGACCGAAATGCTCCATGGAGAAAGCTTCAAAGTTCCTTTCTTATTTTTTTAATTTCCTTGAGATGATCCAACCGTAAATTCTTGAAAGTGAATTTAGATTCTTGCTACTCAACTCAAGGGCTTCAAGGTGAGGTAAAATTCTTCATTTTCCAGCATGTTTCGAAAATAATATGTTGGAGGATTTATGATTTTATTGGTGCTATGTGTTCTTGAGTAGATAGAGATCATAACGCCGTAAACGGATCGATTATCGGATGTCATATGCAATTTGTGTAAAATTCCAGCATGTTGACTGAAATTAGAGGGTGCAGAATTATTATGTTTTGGATTGGTATTGTTGTGGATTATGAGTTGTTGATGTTAGTTGATTGTTGTTTGAGTTATCGGGATACCGAAATTGCGTCATTATGCCGTCGAATTTGATATAGAATGAGTTTTAATCAATGTCATGACTTGAATGGAATTTGATATTGATATGGGGGAGTTCGAATGGTGCATTCCAGATTTGTGTGGATAGCCTTGAGTTCAAATGTGTAGCTCCAACCTTGGATAGAAGAATGAGCAATATTTCCTTACTTGTGTTCTTATTGATTGAGAATGATTATTGAATTGTTCAAGACTTAGTTGAGTTATATTTTGATAGAGAACATCTATACATTGTCATCTCAGATTAGACTTGACAGAGTTGACATACCGATCTCGAGACTTCGGCTACGACACAGATTATTCGACAAAGAAAGGTATAATTCATGTGGTCACGGGATTGCACAACTCGATTCAGATTTGATACGAGTTTCCCTAAATCACATACTAGACTGTTATTATTACATTTGATTATGTAATGTCTTGTTTATTGATTTATATTCGAGTCCTGAGATAGGAGATATTGACAGATCGGCCAAAACTAGACGTTTCGGTGTATCGTCGAATAGTAGTAGATTTGCTCTATGTGTAGACCCTCGATACAGAGTTGACCGAAGTCTAGGAATAAGACGTACCGTTACCCCGAGTGGCTGGGTAGGTGACAGACCGTCTTATTCACACCGGGATCCCTAGATTAGAAATGAATCGAGTCAAGAACTAGATGTGAATACAGATTTGTATTCCTTTGCATGTTTTAGATTTTAATTCATGTTATTCGATTTATGCTATGCTTTTGTACATGATTTATTACATTGCATGCATACATGTTTTATACTGGGATTTATTCTTACCGGAGTTATCCGGCTGTTGTCTTGTCTGTATGTGTGCTTGACAACAGGTGGGGCAGGTACAGGGTCACGACGATGAAGAGAGAGTTTTTAGCGTGGAGATCTCGGGTGTAGAAGAAATTACTACTTCTTGTACTAGACTTGTACTTGGATTTGAACACTAGTTGTATGTTGGTACCAAACAGATATTGTATGTACCTTAAGTTTGTTAGAATAATACCGATCATGTTATGTTTAATTTACATTTGATTTAATGTAAAAGCGAAAAAAATTGACCCGTAATTTATTATAAAGATCCGATTAATCCCAGATAGATTCGAATTAGAACCCGGGTCCCCACAACAGGTGGTATCAGAGCAGTAGGTTCTGTAGACTGAGATAAAGTAGAATGAGCGGGGTAGATTGGGTCATCTTCCTTGCTTATATCATGCTAGCATGTCATGATTTAATGCTTTCCCTATTATATGTTGTATTGTTATCTGAATTGATTTACAGCATATAAAGCCTGAATCAGAACCGATTCTCGATCAGAGGTATATGATCAGAGGAGGGCTGAGACAGATGATATTGATTGTGTACTAATCAGTTTTATAATCAGATTTATGCCGCCTAGACGTATACCACAGCCAGAGCAGGGTAGCACATCCGGTGCACAGATGGATGTTACTGTTACGCCGATGGAGACCTTATTGAAGAGATTTCAGTCTTTTCATCCTCCTACCCTGAAAGGCACAGAGAGTGCAGTAGAGTGCGAGAGCTGGCTTGATGATATCGAGATGTTGTTTGAGTCTTTGGCATATACTGATGAGCGACGTGTGAAATTGATAGGGCATCAGATGCAAGAGGTTGCCAAGAGCTGGTGGTTGACTACGAAGAGAGCCTTGGAGCACCGAGGCATTGAAATCACGTGGAAAGTCTTCAAGGATGAGTTCTATCAGCGTTTCTTTCCCGTCTCCTACCGAAAAGACAAAGGAGCTGAATTTGCGAATCTGAGGCAGGGACAGTGGAACATCGAGGAGTATGTTGCTAAATTTTCTGCATTGCTACGATTTGCACCGCATGTGGCAGGGAACGACGAGGCAGTGGCCGATCAGTTCATCAACGGGTTGAACCCAGATATCTTTACTTTGGTGAACACGGGACGACCTAATACTTTTTCAGAGGCACTGAACAGAGCTAAGGGAGCAGAGGCTGGCTTGATCAGGCAGCGAGGAGCTTCTTATGGTGTTCAGGGGCAGAGACAGCCATAGCCACAGCCTACCGCCGTTCAGTTTCCACCACCTCCTCCTCGCTTTGACAGTGGAGCTAGTGGTAGTGGCAAGAAGGAATTTCTGAAGGCTAAGGGCAAGCAGTTTAAAAGATCTGGAAGCAGTTCATCGAGTTCGAGTGGATCTCGACAGAGAGGTCAGGGTTCAGGTTATAGTGGCGTATATTGCAGTTCTTGCGGAGGAAGACATGCCACAGATCAGTGTCAGGGAGTGAGTGGGCGATGCAATATCTGCAGACAGCAGGGGCATTTTGCCAGAGTGTTCCAACAGAGGAGTTCCCAGCGATTTCAGCGTACAGGATCGTCTGTTGCAGTGCCTCAGATGGAGAGACAGGCATCCTCTGTACATTCATTCCAGCCTCCTACACAGACACAGCAGAGGCCCGGAGTTAGTCAGAATGTAAGTCAACCTCCCAGACAGCAGGCTCGTGTGTTTGCCCTGACAGAGGAGCAGGCCCAGGAAGCGCCAGATGACGTTGATTGCAGGTAACTGTTTTCTTTGCGGTTATCCTGCATATGTGTTGATTGACATAGGTGCATCTCATACATTCATTTCTGAGCATTTTGCATTGAGACATTCATTGCCTATCGAGTCTTTGTCGACTGTAGTGTCTATTTCTTCTCCTTTGGGGAGTGGTCTGATATCTGTGACTACGGTTAAACACTGTATGCTTCAGTTTGAGGGGCATGAGATTGATCTAGATTGTATAGTGCTTGGTTTAGCTGACTTTGATTGTATAGTTGGTATAGATATGTTAACCAAGTACAGGGCCACTGTAGATTGTTTCCACAAGATTGGAAGAGTGGAAATTCCTTGGTAAGGTTTCCAGATCTCGGATTCCCTTAGTATCTGCTCTGACTATGAGTAGATTGTTACAGACAGGAGCAGAGGGGTTCCTCATTTATTCAGTAGACCTACTGAAGTCGAGTCCTACTTTGGCAGATCTGCCAGTAGTTTGTGAGTTTGTATATGTGTTCCCGGATGAGATTCCAGGGTTACCTCCAGCTCGAGAGGTTGATTTCAGCATAGATCTTATGCCCGGTTCTGTTCCTATTTCGAGAGCTCCGTATAGGATGGCACCGATAGAACTGAAAGAGCTGAAAGCACAGTTGGAAGATCTTTTGTCCAAGGGATACATTAGACCAAGCGTGTCTCCTGGGGGTGCTCCGGTGCTTTTCGTTCGAAAGAAAGACGGTTCGATGCGATTGTGTATTGATTACAGACAGTTGAACAAGGCAACAGTGAAGAACAAGTATCCTTTGCCGCGCATCGACGACTTATTTGACCAGTTACAGGGCTCATCTATTTATTCGAAGATTGATTTGAGATCCGGGTATCATCAGCTCAGAGTTAGAGATGTCGATATACCGAAGACTGCATTCCGAACCAGGTATGGACACTACGAGTTTGTTGTTATGCCTTTTGGTTTGACGAATGCGCCAGCAGTTTTTATGAGTTTGATGAACCGTATTTTTCAGAGCTATTTAGATGAGTTTGTTATTGTTTTCATTGACGAAATTTTGGTATATTCGAAGAGTCTGACTGAGCATGCAGATCATTTGAGAGTTGTATTGCAGACCTTGAGAAAAGAGCAGTTGTATGCCAAACTGTCCAAGTGTGAATTCTGGTTGCGACAGGTTGTCTTCTTGGGGCATATTATATCTGGAGATGGTATTGCTGTAGATCCGAGTAAAGTTGAAGCTGTTATCAGTTGGCCGAGACCGACTTCAGTGCCTGAGATACGCAGTTTCATGGGTCTAGCAGGGTATTATCGACGTTTTATCCGAGATTTCTCCAGTATAGCGAAGCCGATTACCCAGTTGACACAGAAGAATGCACAGTTTGTATGGTCAGAAGATTGTGAGGCCAGTTTTGTTGAGCTGAAGAAGAGGCTGACTAGTGCGCCTGTCTTGATGATTCCTTCAGGTTCAGGTGATTTTGTTGTATACTGCGATGCATCTCACAGATGGTTAGGATGTGTGCTTATGCAGCGAGGACATGTGATAGCGTACGCCTCAAGACAGCTGAAGCCACACGAGACTCGTTATCCCATTCATGATCTGGAGTTAGCAGCGATCGTATTTGCATTGAAGATCTGGCGTCATTATCTGTATGGCGAGAAGTTTGAGATCTATTCAGATCATAAGAGCCTGAAGTACCTATTCTCTCAGTCAGAGTTGAATATGCGACAGCGCAGATGGCTTGATCTACTAAAAGACTTTGATTGTGAGATCAAGTATTATCCAGGGAAGTCAAATGCAGCAGCAGACGCCTTGAGTCGAAAGGTATGTTCTTTGTCCTTGTCGACCATAGGTGTATCGAGTTTAGTAGAAGATTGTTGCTTGTCTGGATTGACATTTGATACAGAGAGTAGACCATTGCGACTTGCTGCGATTCAGATTGAGCCAGATTTGATTTTGAGGATCAAAGAAGCGCAGAGAACTGATCCGAGTATTCAGAGGTCGATTGATATGGTCAGAGCTGGTCATTTATCAGAGTATCAGGTTAGAGATTATATTCTATATGTGAATAACCGTCTAGTAGTGCCAGATGTGTCAGATTTGAGACGACAGATTATGTCAGAGGCACATTGTAGTCGGTTCAGTATTCATCCTGGTGGCAGGAAGATGTACAATGATTTGAAGACGCAATTCTGGTGGAAACAGATGAAGACAGATATTGCAGAATTCGTGTCTAAGTGTCTGAATTGCCAACAAGTGAAGGCAGAAAGAAAGAAGCCCGGAGGTTTACTTCAGAGTTTGTCTATTCCTGAATGGAAATGGGACCACATTTCCATGGACTTTGTGACGAAGTTACCTCGATCATCCCGGGGCTGTGATTCGATTTGGGTCATTATTGACAGATTGACCAAATCTGCCTGTTTCATTCCGTACAGGATGACATATAGACATGATCAGATGGCGGAGATATACATCAGAGAGGTCATCAGATTGCATGGTGTGCCGAAGTCTATCGTATCAGATCGTGATCCACGATTCACTTCTCATTTCTGGCACAGTCTGCAGCAGGCTCTAGGTACGACTTTGCACCTGAGCACTGCTTATCATCCTCAGACAGACGAACAGTCAGAGCGGACTATCCAGACTTTAGAGGATATATTGAGAGCTGTAGTACTAGATTTCGGTACTAGTTGGCAAGATTCATTGCCGTTGTGTGAGTTTTCGTACAACAACAGCTATCAGACTAGCATTGAGATAACACCGTTCGAAGCTTTGTATGGTAAGAAGTGCAGATCTCCGTTGTACTGGGATGATATTTCTGAGGTATCAGAGTTGGGGCCTGATATGATTCGTGATATGACTGAGAAAGTGAAGATCATTCAGAAGAGAATGAAGACGGCACAGGATAGGCAAGCGAAATACGCCAATATCAGATGCAGACCGTTAGTATTCGAAGTTGGAGACAGAGTATTCTTGAAGATTTCTCCTTTTAGAAGCATTGTCAGATTTGGCAAGAAAGGAAAGTTGTCTCCTAGATATGTCGGTCCGTACGAGATTTTAGAAAAGATGGCGATCGAGCTTACAGACTTGCTCTTCCTCCTTCATTATCTGGGATACACGATGTATTTCATGTGTCGATGCTACGCAGATATATGCCAGATAATTCTCATGTCATTCATCCTGACGAAGCCGAGTTAGATCAGACTTTGAGCTATGTTGAGAGACCGGTACAGATCCTTGATCGGAAAGAGAAACAGCTCAGAACCAAGACCATTCCGCTTGTGAAAGTTCAGTGGACTCGTCATGGAATTGAAGAAGCTACTTGGGAGATTGAATCAGATATGAGACAGGAATTCCCAGAATTATTCCACTGATGTGAGTTTCCTATTTCAGTTTCTATTATTTCTGAATTGATTGCCTGTGATATTATTGCTTGAGATTTCGAGGACGAAATCATGTCTTAGAGGGGGAGAATTGTAAGGCCCGAGATAATAAAAATGATATTATTTTTAAACCGAGATTATGGAATTAGAAAATTATGGAGTGTTGAATTATATTCCAAGAGGTTTGAATTTATTTAGGACTGAAATTGAATTGAAAAGATTGAATAGGGGCTGATTTGCAATTTATGAGAAATTGAGGGACTAAAGTGCAATAAGTGGGATTTACCACTTGTCATGCCATGCAAGAAAAGCTTGAAACGTGCCATGTTGCTATCTTTCCACTCCATTTCATTCAGATTTTCGCAAGGGTAGGACCGAAATGCTCCATGGAGAAAGCTTCAAAGTTCCTTTCTTATTTTTTTAATTTCCTTGAGATGATCCAACCGTAAATTCTTGAAAGTGAATTTAGATTCTTGCTACTCAACTCAAGGGCTTCAAGGTGAGGTAAAATTCTTCATTTTCCAGCATGTTTCGAAAATAATATGTTGGAGGATTTATGATTTTATTGGTGCTATGTGTTCTTGAGTAGATAGAGATCATAACGCCGTAAACGGATCGATTATCGGATGTCATATGCAATTTGTGTAAAATTCCAGCATGTTGACCGAAATTAGAGGGTGCAGAATTATTATGTTTTGGATTGGTATTGTTGTGGATTATGAGTTGTTGATGTTAGTTGATTGTTGTTTGAGTTATCGGGATACCGAAATTGCGTCGTTATGCCGTCGAATTTGATATAGAATGAGTTTTAATCAATGTCATGACTTGAATGGAATTTGATATTGATATGGGGGAGTTCGAATGGTGCATTCCAGATTTGTGTGGATAGCCTTGAGTTCAAATGTGTAGCTCCAACCTTGGATAGAAGAATGAGCAATATTTCCTTACTTGTGTTCTTATTGATTGAGAATGATTATTGAATTGTTCAAGACTTAGTTGAGTTATATTTTGATAGAGAATATCTATACATTGTCATCTCAGATTAGACTTGACAGAGTTGACATACCGATCTCGAGACTTCGGCTACGACACAGATTATTCGACAAAGAAAGGTATAATTCATGTGGTCACGGGATTGCACAACTCGATTCAGATTTGATACAAGTTTCCCTAAATCACATACTAGACTGTTATTATTACATTTGATTATGTAATGTCTTGTTTATTGATTTATATTCGAGTCCTGAGATAGAAGATATTGGCAGATCGGCCAAAACTAGACGTTTCGGTGTATCGTCGAATAGTAGTAGATTTGCTCTATGTGTAGACCCTCGATACAGAGTTGACCGAAGTCTAGGAATAAGACGTACCGTTACCCCGAGTGGCTGGGTAGGTGACAGACCGTCTTATTCACACCGGGATCCCTAGATTAGAAATGAATCGAGTCAAGAACTAGATGTGAATACAGATTTGTATTCCTTTGCATGTTTTAGATTTTAATTCATGTTATTCGATTTATGCTATGCTTTTGTACATGATTTGTTACATTGCATGCATACATGTTTTATACTGGGATTTATTCTCACCGGAGTTATCCGGCTGTTTTCTTGTCTGTATGTGTGCTTGACAACAGGTGGGGCAGGTACAGGGTCACGACGATGAAGAGAGAGTTTTTAGCGTGGAGATCTCGGGTGTAGAAGAAATTACTACTTCTTGTACTAGACTTGTACTTGGATTTGAACACTAGTTGTATGTTGGTACCAAACAGATATTGTATGTACCTTATGTTTGTTAGAATAATACCGATCATGTTATGTTTAATTTACATTTGATTTAATGTAAAAGCGAAAAAAATTGACCCGTAATTTATTATAAAGATCCGATTAATCCCAGATAGATTCGAATTAGAACCCGGGTCCCCACACAATTGGTAACTATCACGGACACTTTGAAACCACTAATATGTGTGAGGCAGCATATGATAACTATATATAAAATCCAGAAGCGTTTATGGAATTTTTGGAGGAAGCAGAGAAACCTTTGTATAATGGATGTAAGCGTTACACAAGTTGAGTGCAATTGTGAAATTATACAACACCAAAGCAAAGCATGGGATGAGTGACGCTCTATTTTCCGATCTACTAATGGATTTTGGGGATATGCTACCAGATAATCACAACCTGCCAACCAAAATGTATGATATAAAAAAAACATTGAGTTGTTTGGCGTTGAGTCATGAAAAGATTCATGCTTGTTCCAATGATTGCATTCTTTGTAGGAAGCAATATAAAGACTGCGTAAACTGCCCTAAATGTGGCTTGTCACGGTGGAAGCTAACCAAGAAGAACGTTGAGAAGAAAGGTGTTCCTGCAAAGGTGTTGTGGTATTTCCCTCCCATACCAAGATTTAAGCGCATGTTTAAATCTCTACATACCTCGAAAAATTTAACATGGCATGCAGAAACCATAGGAGTTCCCGGTCAGTTACATCATCCAGCTGATTCGCCATCTTGGAAGTTGGTGGATCATATGTGGCCCGACTTTGAAAGTGAACCAAGAAATCTTCGCCTTGCACTTGTAGCTAATGGGATTAATCTTTATAGCAACCTTAGTAGTCAGTACAGTTGCTGGCCAATTATGTTGGTCACCTATAATCTGCCTCCAAACATGTGTATGAAGAGAAAATTCATCATGCTAACTATGTTCATTTCAGGGCCTAAACAGCCAGGAAACGATATAGATGTCTATCTTGATGTGTTAGTTGAAGATTTGCAACGATTGTGGGATAGAGTTGGTGGTGTCTATGATGCTTATCAAAGACAATTTTTCACTCTTAAAGCAGTCTTACTATGGACCATCAATGAATTTCCAGCCTATGGTAACCTTAGTGGATGTACTACTCATGGTTATTATGCATGCCTAGTATGCAAAGAAGATACTTGTGCAAAGCATTTGGAAAATGGGAAGAAAATGTCATTTGTTGGTCATAGACGATTCCTACCACGGTTTCATCCACATCGGAGGAAAATGAATGAGTTCGATGGTATGGAAAAACATGGAGAATCATCTACACCATTATCTGGGGTTGCTTTGTTTGACAAGCTTTCTGACATAAGGTGTGTTTTCGGAAAGAATATTATTGTGAAAGGTAAAAAGAGAAAGAATGCAAAGGACAATAATTTGGAAGATAGTAAAGAAGAAAAAGATTTTGGATCAACAGATTTCAGAAAATGTTGGAAGAAGAAGTCAATTTTTTTCAATCTTCCTTATTGGAAACACCTGCATGTTAGGCATTGTCTCTATGTGATGCACATAGAGAAAAATGTCTTCGAATCTCTCATTAATACTTTGATGAATGTTAAAGGAAAAACCAAGGACAATGTGGCAGCTAGGTTGGACATGGTTCAAATGGGAGTTAGGCCTGAATTGGCACCTAAATTTGGTGAGAAAAGAACATATCTTCCTCCTGCTGCATGCTCATTCACAAAAAAAAGAAAAGTTACAAGTTTGTCAGTCGATAATGGATATAAAATTCCCAGAAGGTTTCTCATCGAACCTGAAAACTCTTTTGTCCTTGTCTGAGTTGAAATTGATTGGCTTGAAATCTCATGATTGTCATGTTCTAATGCAGCATTTCCTGCCAATACTCATACGTGATGCATTACCAAAACATGTTAGATATGCCATCATAAGATTATGCTTCTTCTTCGAAGATATTTGTTGCAAGGTGATAGATGTAGCCAAGTTAGATAAGCTGCAATCTGACTTGGTTGTTACACTCTGCTTATTGGAGCAGTATTTCCCCCTTCTTTCTTCGATGTCATGCTTCACTTGACAGTTCATCTTGTTCGAGAAGTTCGATTATGTGGACCAGTGTACTTCCGGTGGATGTACCCGTTCGAAAGATCCATGAAGGTGCTTAAGAGTTATGTAGGCAGTCGAAAACATCCTGAAGGTTGCATTGTTCAGAGATATTCAGCCGAATAAGAAATTGAGTTTTGTTCGGAATACCTAAATGACCTTGATCCTATTGGGCTCCCTCAATCAAATCGCGATCCCAAATCAAACATTGCTGGCTTCTTAGCATGCAAAACACCAATTATAGTGCCACAAGTTGACCTTCAACAAGCACATTTGATTGTGCTGGAAAATACAGAAGAAGTATCTCCCTACATTATGTAAGTGTATTGCATTATTCTATAATTCTCACCCATGTGATTGTCAATATTTAATATCCAACACAAATTTCTATAGAAATATTTCCACAGTGAACATAAATATTTCCTGAAGTCAATGTTTCCGAGAAAAGAGAAAGATGAAAGGTGGATACAAGATGCTCACAATAAAAAGTTCATTGACTGGTTTCGTGCAAAGGTTAGGTGGATAAATCTGCTTTATGCATTTTGCGGTGAACAATTTGGAGCTAGTATTTTAATCACCCTATTCTAATTGTATAAATGTCAGGTGGATGCTGAAATAAATAGCTGCAATGGTGGAACAACATCAACATTGACATGGCTGGCTCATGGTCCACGTGGGCAAGTCATTAAGTATAGTAGTTACGTGATAAATGGCAATTTATACCAAATAAAGGCACGGGATGATGAGAGAGTTTGCCAAAATAGTGGGGTTTCTCTAGATGCTAGCACCATGCTTGTCTGTAGTGCCAAAGATAAGAATCCCTTGATGACTGATGTGACTTTCTATGGAGTGATTGAAGAAATATGGGAGTTGGACTATCATCAATTTCAAGTTCCTCTTTTCAAGTGTGCGTGGGTTGCAAATGACAAAGGAGTAATCAACAATGATGAATGTGGATTCACCTTGGTCAATATGAACAAAATAGGGCACAAGAATGACTCATTTGTCCTTGCAAGTCAAGTCAATTAAGTCTTTTATATTGATGACCCATTACAAAAAGGGTTGTCAATTGTACTCCCTGTGCCAAATCGATGTTACGAGGGAGATGATGATGGGATTAGTATTCCTGATTCTCGACCAATTGATGATGTTGATACTCATTGTATTCCGGCTAATGAAAGTTACTTTAGATCAGAAATTGAGGGTGGCTGGGAAACGAACAAGAAAAAATGATGTGTTTCACTTTTATGTCATGTTTTTTTTATGCTATAAACATAACCTTATTGCTATTATTTATGTCATGTTTATTATTTATGTCAGGTTTATACAGGTCATGTTTATTATTTATGTTATTATTGTTTTTGTTATTATTTATGTCATGTTTATACATGTCTTATTAGAATTATTGTTTATGTTATTTTAATGGTTAATATTATTGTGTAGGTTTTAACATTGGTTTCATTCTTGTAAATATGTAGAAAAAGGCTCAATGGGTCGTAAAAAAAAGGACACAAATGCTACAGTTGAGATGATGCAAGGAGTACATGATGATAAGCTAAATGAAGTTACTAATGCAGAGCACCCTATACTTACTGATGGAGAAGAACATCCTGTAGATGTGAAGAGGAACAAGTGAGGCCCTACGTTGATGGGTAAACTAATTGCTACTGCCAGATGGGGGCAAAAAGCAAAGATTGATTATGATGACATTGGGCGCCCAGCATACAATGCAAATGGAAGGGCTTTACAATCATACATTGGTTCTATTGCTAGAGCCATGGTGCCAATCAGTATAAAGTCATGGCCTGAAGTTCCAGAAACCATAAAACAAAAACTGTGGGAAGAGATTTCGGTAAGTACAAGCTTCAATTTGAATTTACAATCATACCTGCACCTCTAAATAATCTGTTTTTGTTGCAGAATGTCTTTGAACTAGCGCCAGAAATTCAGTATGATGTGATGAATTCAGCATCTCAAAAGTGGCGAGATTTCAAAAACAAATTGACTAGTAGATTTGTTTGGCCGAACAAAGATAATCCTGAAAAATTGATTTCTCCACCAAGTCAGTATCAAATCCCACTAGCGGATTGGAAAGCTTTTGTGGATGCGAGACTGGATCCATCATGGGAGGTACTTTAATAATTGATATGTTTCCTCACAAATTTATAAAATTCAATACTTAACCGAGCCAACATAATGATGCAGGTTACTCATGAAAAACAAAAACAACGGACCATGCATTGTAAATATCACCACAGAATGTCTCGCAAGGGTTACAACGACGAAGGTACTTTCGGTTTTCATTTGACTTTGTGTTTGCAACTGTCAGATATGTTGCTCGAACAATGTTTTATTTTAAAATACTTGCATGAATAATATTTTAAATTGTAGAGGAAGGGGAAACCTCAATCATTTGTGCTTGCGGATGTTCCTGGTGAGCGCGACAATTTCAAAGAAATAGAGAAAACATTACCCATGTCGTGCAATTATATCTACTCTCATGTTGTTCGATTGCTGAATGAATCGGATACCATATGCATTGAGTTTGAGGACGCTATGTTTGGAAGTCCTAAAAGCATACGGTTGCTAAGAGAAGATATCGTACGCTTTATGGAGATGAGGGAGATAGGTGCCAGACAAATTTTAGTTTACATGGGGTATATATAATGTCTAACTTACAATATTTGTGCATTTATATAATATTTTTTGTGGTACTTGTTCATATTTTGAAAATTTTCTAAACGATATATTTGTGCATCTATATCATGCAGTCACCTCTACAAAGATTGAAAAAAAAAAAGACAAGGCTGATTATTTTTCGTTTGTGGATTCCGGTAATATACTTACATGCCCGATTGGACCAGATGGCCGTGATTATCACAACATATTGCTGACCAGTTGGAAGCAGTGTGTAGAGATAGAATCTGCCTCATCCCATACAACACTGGGAAAGAATTTAGTTATTTATAGATTTCTACTTCATGGTAGTCAATGCTGTAATTTCATTTTTTCAGGTACCATTGGATCTTGACAATCGTCAACGAAGATAATAATATGATATATTTATTGGATTCTACGTCTAACAGGAATCGAGATGATACATGGAAACTATTGTGACAAAGTAGGTAGTAGCTTATGTTCATTTTGAATACATTAACTTATAAATATGCAAAAATATAACTTCTTACTATTTAAAATGTAGTGGGGTGAAGATGTACAATGCCTTCGAGGGTATTTCTAAAGGGCCAGGTTTTAAAGTATTGACGGTATGTATCGTACTTATTTATGAGTACATGAATTGGTAGTGGTTATTAATTAGATTGTGATTGTTCCATTAACTTTTCAATTCCATTATAGGGTAATCTGAAAAAAAGTGGTTCAGTTGAGTGTGGATATTGTGTCATGAGGTACATGAAAGAGATAGTCGATTGCGATGATTCACACTTGGAGAAGATGTTGAGTTTCTTCTTGGGATAAATTTGTTGATTGACTGAGATGAATTGTTGTCATTAAGATATATTTTATTTTTGAGATAATGTGTTGCCATTGGGATATATTTTATTGTTGAGATAATGTGTTGTCATTGGGATATATTTTATTGTTGAGATAATTGCTTGAGATGAATTGGTGTCATTGTGATATATTTTATATTATGGATGAAAAAAAGGAAATTTTTTTCCTGTAAGTGTTGTCTTTTTTTCAATATTCTTGTATCATTTCCAAGTGGCACAAATTCAATATGTTCTTACTTTAAAGTTGATTTTGCTTCTTGAAACAAGAAGTTGGTTTGCTTCAGATTTTGTTGGAGTTTAAGGTGATCTGGTTTTGTCTTTTCCTGTTTTTTTGGTCTATATCTGTCCTCAAGCAAATGTAAATGCAACTAAACATCTTGAAGGAATTGACTGGTACTTAACATTGGTTCCCTCATATCGGATTGGTACTTAACATTGGTTCCCTCTTTCATTTTTCTCATCTTCAAATTAAGCAGCGAACTAAAATTCAACTTTAGTTCTTTGATCTTTCATAAATCCCACGAGCATACTAAAAAAAGGAGGCGCAATAGATCTCATATTAGTGTACTTCTCTTCAAATTTTTTTGCTTTTTGTTGGTTTTGGATTTGTTAGCTCATTCTCGACCGCATAAATTGTGGGATTTAGTTAGTATTTGCTGTATCTATTTATTTTAGCACAAAAGCTAGGGTTCTTCTGTTACGGTACTTGATTACTACACTGTTAATAATTATTTTGATCGAGTTTTTCCTCGGTGCATTTTTTATTAATCAGGCACTTCCCATTTTGTGAAAATCTTGTTTTGCTTGTGTCTTGTTGTTGAATTGATTGAATTAAGCTAATTTTGATTCGTCTGTATGGAAGTGTAAATTTTGTGTGCTTTGGATGCGGTGGTGTTTGTTTTGCTTTTCTCGTTAAGGTTTATATTGGTGGGTTTGAATCAGGAACAGATGTGTGCAATGTCGTGAGAAATGAAGGCTTGTCTTTTCAAGAAATGGGGTGTGTTTTTTGTTTAGTAAGTGCAATTGTCTTCATGCAGTTGGGGTAATCTGTAATGAATTTTCATCCGGTGTTATTTCAAGATGCAAATGAAATAAGTTCGTACTTTCAAATGAAACATGCCTCTACCAGTACTGATATATTTTATATCTGTCACTTTTTATTTGAAATAGAAGAATCTAATGTATTTTCTTTTTCAAATTTCAGTTTGCAGGATGCATCAAGAACCAATATTACACCCAATGTCGATATGACGAGGTCAGAAGTGAATGGAGTGAATTTGTTTACTCCTATGTAGGTGCTTAGATGGATGGTGTATGTTGGGATAAATATTTTGTTTGTCATTGTGGATTTTTGGATATACTTTTTGTTTTGTGGATACATTTTTTGGGTTACTTGTGGATTGATGAATACGTAATTGTAGATTCGTGGATATTAATCATATTAGTATATTAAGTCATATATTGCGAAGTCATATATTGCGAAGTCTTTTTTTAATACACTAATTATATAAGTGTACTAAGTCATATATTAGTTTAATTTATTAATACACTAATTATATTGTCATATATTGCGAAGTCTTTTTTAACAATTACTTCATCAAAATAAAAAATAATGAAGTATAACAAGTAAATTACTTCGTTGTTATTTGCAAATTGTGAAGTAACATAATATTAAATACTTCGTCAATAAGAAATCAGACGAAGTGATAGAATTAATTTACTTCAACATTGTTCTGTAAAACGAAGTTGTTTTGCGCAATTACTCCACCAAAACACAAATTACTGAAGTCTTTCGAACCACTTACTTCGTCACTAAATGCAATATGTGAAGTAACATAATATAAAATACTTCAACAAATATGATAAATGCTGAAGTTATAGATAATATTTACTTCGACAAATAGGATAAATTGTGAAGTTTTTTGTGTCTATTACCTCATTAAAATACATAAATATGAAGTCTTTCAGATGAATTATCTCATCGATTATTGTTAATACTGAAGTAAAATATTATAAACTACTTCGCTAAATAATAATTAAGACGAAGTTATATATAATATATTACTTCATTATTTACAATAATCGATGAAGTAAAACACATTTCTTACTTCGCCACCGGTCCAATTCTGGACCGGTTTTCCTTCGAAAACCGGCCAAAGACTTCAGTATTTTCAAACATACAACTTCGGTTATTATGCGAAGTAAAAGATACATCAATTACTTCACGTCCATATACTTCGGAAATTAACTACCTTATTACTTCATTGAATACGCGAAGTAAAAAGCGATTTTTCTACTAGTGGTATCATCTGCACAAAAACACCTAACACACACACAAATCATATAAAGTTATCTAGGACACAACAACGGGTAGGTCAGTTTGACTGATCCAATTCTGGGTTCCTAAATAACTAATTAGTTCAGGATTCAAATAGATTTAGGTACCAAATTTATTTATTATCTGTCATTGCATGTTACAGGAAAATTGACCAAAGACTCGGTCTGGTACTTGGACAGTGGATATTCAAGACACATGAGTAGAGACGCTGAACTGATATCTCAACTAGTCAAATACTCTGGTCCCAAAATCATTTTTGGAGATGCCTCTCAAGGTAGAATCATGAATAAGGGTAAGATTATCCATGGTAATATTATTATTGGCGTTGTCTTACTTTTTGATAATTTGAAATATAATTCAATTAATATCAGTCAAATATGTGATCATACTCACTCATTTGAATTTAATAAATATACATGCACTATAAAAAATGCAACTGGTGATATCATAATGACATGAAATAAATGTGGAAACAAATATTAAGTAAGTTGGAGCAATCAACCCAATGAACAAGTTTTTTTTATCGCTTTAAATGAATCTAAGAATTGGTTAATAAGAGCTTAAACCATCTTAATTTCAAAGCCGCTGCACAACTAAGTAAACATGAGCTGGTAACTGCTCTGTCAAAGATTGAGTTTTCAAAAGATAAATTTTGTTTAGCTTGTCAATTCGGGAAGCGGGTGAGATCATCTTTCAAAAACATAAGAAGTAAATCTTCTACCCGATGCTTAGAACTGATGCATATGGACTTGTTTGCTCCAATATCTGTCATGAGCTTAGGGGGAATGAAATACACTTTAGTGATTGTTGATGATTTCTCAAGATTTACTTGGGTAATATTTCACAAATCTAAAGATTGAACAGCTTCACAATTGATAAAACTTTTTAAAAGACTTTTAAATGAGAAATCAGTTGGGATTGATGGAATAAGATCCGATCGTGGAACTGAATTTTTCAATCAAACCTTATCTCAATTTCTTGAAAATTTTGGAATCAGGCATGAGTTCTCAGCTGCTACAACACCACAACAAAATGGTGTAGCTGAACGCAGAAATCGAACCCTTAAGGAAGCAGCAAGAACTATGCTAGCTGATTTGGGTATTTCTCAAAAGTTTTGGGCAGAAGCAGTTAGCACAACATGTTACCGTTAAAACAGATCGATGATTAATAAGAATCATGCAAAAACAGCCTATGACATCTTGGTTCCGAAGATGGTGGGGGTGATTGCTGGAGGTTGCACGAACAACGAGCGGCTCCTAGAAGGCTTCTAGGAAAAGGGAACTGAATGAACCGATCACCACCGGAAGGAGAGGGATTCTGAAACTGTTCTTGTATGGGACTGTGCAGTTGAGGAGAGCTTAAAAGATTTGATTTGTACTACTCATATCAAGAAGGTGCATCTTCTTTTCGGTAGCTCATCGCATAAGAACTCGAAAGTTAAGCGTGCTTGACTTGGGGCAATTCTGGGATGGGTGACCCCTTGGAAAGTTTCTTAGGGTGCATGTGAGTGAGGACATAAGAACACTTGAAAGACTCGTCTTGGTACAGTGTGGACACTCGTCGAATCTGGGGAGTTACAGTTTGTGGAGACCCGGGCTCTAACTCAATTCTTTTGGGATTTAATTGGATCTTTGTTCGAAAATGTGGGTCAAAATTTTGCTTTTAACATTAATTTAAATGTATAACTAAAGCATATCATGTCTTGATATTAAATAAACAACATAATATACATACATGTCTGTTTGGTAAAATCATACGCTAGTGTTCAAATCCCAACTACAACATAAGTAGTACAAATCAAAAGGAAAACACTAGAAATCTGCAACGCCCGTGATCTCCACGCTATCGTCAATCTCTCATCTAGCTCGAGACCCAGATCCTGCCCCACCTGTTGCCATGCACACATACAGACACGACAACAGCCGGATAACTCCGGTGAGAACATATCCCAGTATAAAACATGGATGCATGCAATGTCATAAATCATGTATAAAAGCATAGCATATATCAATTAACATGAATAAAATCTCAACATGTAGAAGAATACAAATCTGTATTCAACATTTAAATCTTGACTCGACTCATTTCTAATCTAGGGATCCCGGTGTGAATAAGACGGTCTGTTACCTACCCAACCACTCGGGACAACGGTACGTCTTATTCCTAGACTTCGGTCAACTCTGTATCGAGGGTCTACACATATAGCAAATCTGCTCCTATGCGTCGATACACCGAAACGTCTAGTTTTGGCAAATCTGCCAATATCTCCTATCTCAGGACTCGAATATAAATCAATAAACAAAATATTACATAATCAATGTAATAACAATCTAGTATGTGATTTAGGGAAACTCGTATCAAGTCTGAATCGAGTTGTGCAATCCCGTGACCACATGAATTATACCTTTCTTGTCGCACTGTCTGTGTCGAGATCTTGAAGTCGGAATGTCACTCTGTCAAAACAAATCTGAAATGACAATATAACAATGCATTCTACCAAGATATAACTCATATCAAAATCTTGTACAAATCAATACTCCATCTCGGTAACAATCGACGGCATAACGGCGTATTTCTTTGATACCGGTAACTCAATCTCAACATATAACAATATCATAATCTCATTAACATCACAATAATCTCATTATCCCTTCAAAATCGGTACCCATCATACACATATAGGCTGGAATTCGAAATAATGGCATACGATGTCCGAAAATCGATTCGATAGCAACTATATCAAGCTCAAGATATCAAGAATACATATCTTCAAACAAATCATAACTTCTCCAACATATGAATTTCGAAACATGCTGGAAATGGAAGAAACTTACGTCCTTTCGTTGCCAATACTGCAAGGATCAATAATCCGGACTTGGAATTGAAATCAAATGGCTAAATCATGCACAATCGTAATTCTACTATGAAGAAGCTTGAAGGAATTTAGAGGGGAGTTCTCGGTTCTTGCCTTCTGAAAATGATGAAATGAAGTGTCAATGCAAGGTATTTATATAGCATGCCATGTGTCAACATAAAAATCGAAGGTGGCACTTCGCATGCAGCACCGTGGGTGCGGCAACTCAAGAGCGCGGGGGCGCTGTGCTCTCGGCAGCAATGCATTTTCCTAAATGTCGATCACCGCGGGTGCGGCGCTTGCATCACCGCGGGTGCGGTCTCACCACCGCGGGTGCGGTCTTGCACGCACCGCGGGTGCGGTGTTGCTTCGCACATTTCCCTCAACTTTCTGTCACCTACACCGCGGGTGCGGTAGTCTTAGCACCGCAGGGGCGGTGTGGCATCGGCCATGCTTGCTCAAACTCTCATTTTTCATGTCATGCATTCTCCTCTTCAAGTCTCACATCGATGACACGGACAATTCTCGAGCCTTACACAGTTGGTATCAGAGCAAGGGTCCTGTATAGGGTTGTGCCACCACCAGCTTCTGCAGCTCAGTCTTCAAATCTCAAGTTTGTAAGTTTGTATGATTTTTAATGTTTTAATGATTTAATGCTATCACATGCATGTTTACGCGATGCATGTTTTAAGACATTTTTAGTAACATGTCTAGTTGTTTTTACGATTTGAAGAGTATATGTTTTGAAAACTAGATTGGATTGCATATTGGTTATGTTTGGAATTGGACATGATTAAGAATCTGGCTATTGGAGGTTAGGAAATGTTGAAAATAATTTGACTGTATTGATTTTTTTGGTTAGTAAGTACTGATATTCTACTCTTTGGGTCACAAGTTAGTCATGAAGATTATGAATGCTTTTGGGAATTGTATATTTTCTAAGAAAATACTAATGTTCGCGGTTACTAGTTGAGTTAATTTTCGAGAAATTCATATAAAAAATACTGAATCAAATGCTACGACGATCTTTAGAAGTATAAAAATGTATAATTTGGGATTTTAAGTATTTATGGAAATATAAGATTGGTTATGGGAATTGATTTTGGGTTTAATAAACTTAAAATTATTCAATTTTATGTTACGAGAAACCTATAAAATGGAATTATGAACGCCAAGAACTTACGAGTAATTTTAGTATTTTCGAAATTAAGGATAAATTGGGAAATTTTTGAGGAAATTAAGAACTAATTTTTCAATTTTTAAGAGATTTTTAGTCTAGTTTAGCAGTAAGTAAGAATCGAATGGTTTAAATGATAGGAATTTTGATGATTTATGCTTGAAGGGATATTTAGAACCTTGAAACATCTGAGTTATGATGTTGTAATGAATGTTAATCAAGGGCATTGTAAGATGAATCAATATTGGGCTTGACAGGTTTGTGTTAAGGCTTAATGGGATCAAAACCCTTTTAATCCTTTCAAAATGTAAATTAGGGCCCATTAATGCTTAGCATTTTGATTTAAACACTACCCTACACTAACCCTAACCCTAATAAGACCCTAGCAGCCGCCTACCCTTATTCCAGCATCCATTTTCACGTTTTTCTAACAGAAAATAGAAGCAAACATTTGGCCCCTTCAAGTTTTCAAAGAAAGCTTCCTCCCCGCCTCTCCAGTTCATGTCTCGCGCATAGTTCTTCGAGCTTTTGATCATTTAATTGCTAAGACACGCCATGTATCTCCTTTCTCATCATTTACACCATGTTTATATGCTGTTTTTTATGTTTTTGCATGAAATTTTGTTGGTCCCTTTTATAGCATCGTTTTTGCAAAGGTTTTGACACGTATATACGTATATCTTGTGTGCAACTCACGATTTCATAAATTTGTGCAAGGGGATACCGAGTTTTTTATGCTGAGGGGCTGTACATGATGGTAAGGTGGTGTCATGAGGTTGGAGGCGAGGGTTAGTCATGTAACTTGAGGGCCGAGGAATGTATGTTCGAAGGGATTGCTCGTTTGGGTGTAGATCGAGTGATGGGCTGAGCCGGAGGTACAAGGGCTAATCCAAGCCAAGGACAAGACCCTGGTGGGTCTGAGACACAGCCTAGGAAGACTCGACCACTACTGGAACTAGCCATGAAGCCGATCGATCGTGAGGAAGGGAGAGTGGTCGCGGGTGGAGCATTTTCGGTGAGTCTCGAGTTTGCACGTTCATGCGTGCATGGGGATGATGGAGTTGCTAGGTTGGTCCATGAGGGCTCAGATGTGGGCTAGGAAGAGTTGGTTCGAGTGTGGTCTGGGCTGGTTGAGGGTGCTTCGAGTTGTAGCTTCGTTGGTAAAAATCTGAATTATGGGCGCAAGGTTAGAGCCGCAGCGCTTAGGCTTCGAATCTGGCACCACCACAGCGTTGAAATGCAGTGCCTAGGAGCTTAACCCGCGCTGCACTATTGGCGCCTAGGCGCTTTAGTGATTTTGTGAGTATGTCTCATTTTGGTCGTTCCCAACAAGTTAGGTCAGCTGTTTCAAGATTATATGAGGTATAAGGCGAGAATATGTCTTATGGTTAGGAGCCATTGAACTATGAATAAAGTTAGGTCAAGTCTCGGGTTGATTTGGATTAAGCGAGACCTCGGTCTAAGTTTTTAAACGAACTGTAGAAGCTAAGACGTGGGCTCGAGGTTACGTCTAGGAATTTATGATAGCTATGTTTCGAGATGTCTCAATAAGTTAGCGGATCTAGCAGCGCCCTGATCACAAATTTAGCATGTTTTTAAATGTTTATGTATCATGTTTATGACTTTTTACTACATTGTTGTGGGGACCCGGACGCTAATCATGTTCTTAATCATCATTGAGACAAGTTAATCAAATTATAATAAACAGGGTCTAATTTTTTTTTTCTAATTGCGGAACATAATGACATTCATCTATTATACATATCAGTATTAATTAAGGTACGAGTCATGTACAACATACATTTATTCAAACTAAGGTTTAACAACTAAACATCAAGTATCCAAACCCTATTTCTACTCAAAGTCCGTAGTCTCCACTCTAATCTCGATCTCTCTTCATCTCCTTGACCCTGAACCTGTCCCACCTGTTGTCATGCACACATACAAACAAGACAACAGCCGGATACTCCGGTGAGAATTATATTCCCAGTATAAATCAACGAAACATGCATTTCATATAACAGATATAAAAGCATGAAGCATATATTCATAACATGTACCGAAATCAGAAACATGAATCAATATCAAACTATAAATCATACTCTGAACATGTACCACAATCGGGAACACGAACTAGTAATACTATATCAATTCCTAAGAACACAATCCATATAATTGTCAACCAGACTCGTGACTCCACATCTAAGACTAGACTCATTCCTAGTCTGGGGATCTCGGTTTCCAGACGTTGGCATTCCATATCGATCACCAGTAATAGAAGAAACTCCAATTCTATCCACATCGATATGGTATCGATCACCAGTAATAGAAGAAACTCCAATTCTATCCACATCGATCGCCAATCGTCCGGTGACCTATACGTGATAGAATTTGGCACTTTCGCCAATTCACTATCTTGTGACATCGTGCAATGTGCCCGTGGAGATCCCACCACTATCAGGCACTTCTGTCACAATATCACTCGTCTAATACTCGTCTAATACATGTTTCCTATAAATCAATAGAACAAGCATATCAAATCAAATCAATGCATATAATAACAGTAAGTATGTGATTTAGGGAAACTCAAAGTATATCCTACTTGAGTCGATCTCCCAATACCACATTGACTTATACCTTTCTCTTCTCGGTCTGACGAAGTCGAAGTCTCGAATTCAACTTTGTCCATACACAATCTGGCAATGACAATATCAAACATGCACAATAACAATATTTATCTCAATTCAAAACATGTTCTGATCAATACTCAATTCAAAATATAATCTGATCAATATCAATTTACTGATTTTTTACGACATAACAATACAGTCTCGATAACCCCGTCAATCTCAACATCACAGATATAATATCAGAATTCATAATCAATATCAGTACAAGTCATAAACTCAACAATAACATACAGTAATCTCAAATCTGTATAATCTCGATTATATCGATTTTGAAAATCATAACAATTACATACACAGTATATTCTTCAATCTAACTTCAAATATATGATGCCTATTATATAAGAAACACCATATATGATTCATATTCAATTCTGACAATATCATAATTCCAAACAATATCATAATTCAATAAAACTTACGTCTCGTTGTAGTTGTCATTTCTAGAAACACTGTGTTGTGCTCAGATTACAAATCAGATGACCAGATCGTAAATCAGAACTTGAATTTTCCTCGGCAGCTCGTTTCTCTTCCTCTTTCCTTTTTGTAAATCTAAGGATTGATACGTATATATATATATATACACACACGTCGCATGTATATAAAACGTGGCTTGTTCTTTGTAATACACGTCTCGCGCATATGCGCGCCACAAAGTCTCGGCGCGTGCATCTCAGCAGCTCTCGCGCATATGTGCGCCTTCACTCGGCGCATATGCGCGAGGTCCTCTGGACAATAACTTTGGCTACTTGACATCTCTTTCATATGCGCACCCTCATGCCGCGCATATGCGCGGGGTCTTCTGCCCATTCCGCGCATAGCTCGCGCATCACGTCGCGCATGTGCGTGAATGGCACACCCTCGCACATAATTTTGCGTCTTTTCTCGCCTATCTCGGTCTAATCCGTTCCGTCTATAACCACATCAATTAATCCATAACTCATTTCAAATTAATCTCATATTACAATAAATAAAATCCCGGGCATTACAATTGCATTCTTGATTTCAAGGAAAAATTTCGTTTATGCATGATTCTGTTAAGTGATGAAAATGATTATGTTTTGAAGGATGTGAGTTAGTTGTTATTGACGATGTATATGTATACGATGATGATGAGGTCAAGGCTCGGTGGATGGGTAATACTGTCGCTGATGTCCTCACCGCCGGGTACCATGGTTATATAGATGGATGAACCGAATAGAGCTGATATGATAGAGCTGATACGAAAGTCACAACTAACAAACTAAATTCGATTAAAGAAAATGAACAAGTATATGATTATATGATGAGATGTTTTGACACACTATGCCATGATATGAAAAGTTTAAATTCATGTTTCTTCTCAAGTTCAAGAAATGTATTTTTAGTAAGGTATTTTTCATTGTTGCATGCTATGTATATGTACTTGCTATAACGTTACAGGTGTGTTGAGTCTTTAGACTCATTAGGTGTGAATGATGCAAGTGAGCATGTTGATGAGGAGGATGGAGATGCCCAAGTCTGAGTCGGCAGGGTTGGATGTGAGCACAGGAACCCGAGTACCACATTTTCATCACATCATGATTTTGAGATAGGAGTGGATATGACCATTTTTATACGCTATGTATTGACATGTTGTTGGTTGTGACGATTTTTACTTGTTTCATATTTGCATTATTTTAAAACGTAGGTTGGGTTTTGACGATTTGTCTCTTTTTAAAACTGTAGTATTTTTATCTGTTTGCTGACGGCTACTATTTTGTTTGAATGAAAAATTTCATTGGTACCGCATTAAATGAATGTTTATTTCATGAATTTGTGTTTTAATTCATGTTTTATTTAAATTTTCATTCATTAAGATTTTAAATTTCATTTCGCGCTTGAACGAGGAACGAAGACCGAGGATAATCGGGAAAAAAAATTAGCAGTATTTTAAATAGTAGATGTTTCAGTTGGTATCAGAGCTAACATTTCCTAGTACAATGTGGTTCGGGAACGAACCAAGCAGAAGCTAGTGGGCATGTGAGGCTGGGGGCCGAATAGGGCGGGGGGTGATCGTCGGTGCCATGAGGTTGCAAGGACAATGAGTGGCTCCTGACAGGCTTTTAGGCGAAGGGAACATAAATGAACCGATCTCACACCGGAAGGAGAGAGATTCAGAAACTGTTCAGGTATGGGACTGTGCAGTTGATGAGGGCTTAAAAGATTTGATTTGTACTACTCATATCAAGAAAATGCTTCTTTTTTTCGGTAGCTTATCGCATAAGAACTCCAAAGTTAAGCGTTCTTGACTTGGGGCAATTATATGCGCGAAGTGAGGGCGCGCATATGCGCGAGCTATGCGAGAAGTCAAATACAATTCCAGAGGACCTCGCGCATATGCGCGGAAGAGGGGCGCGCATATGCGCGAGCTGCCGAGGAGATTAGTTCCGAGACCAGTCTCGCGCATATGCGCGAGACGTGCAATGCAAAGAAAAAGCCACTTTTACCATATCATGCAATATATATATATATATATATGAACGTCTTCCTTGCCTTCAGAACAGCAGCTGGACAACCGAGGCGTACATTGAAGAGACTTATATTTTTCTGATCTTAGAAATTAATTCACACAAGATCCGTCCGTTCGATTTTGAATCCGAGTGCGGTACCATGTTTCTATCGACGCAGGCTTCATAGGGACGTAAGTTTTCTTTAGTTTTGATATAATTTGAAATTATGGTATTATCAAAATCGGATATGATTCATATATGGTGTTTCTGATATGTTAAACATCGTATAATTGAAACCGGATTAAAGAACGGTTATCGTTTGAAATTGTTATGATTTTCAGAATGGATTTGATTGAGATTCGATATCATATTGGTACTGTTATTGATTATGAGATAGTTGGATTGATATCTGACTGATATTGTATTGCTGGGTATATTGAAATTATGCCGTTATGCCGTTAAAACAAAATTTGATTTAGTTCTAATTATATCCAGTATTGATTGAGTGGTGTATTGATATTATATTCCTCGCTATTGTCATTGCCAGATTGAGTATTGACAGACTTTGAATTCAAGACTTCGATTTCAGCAGATCGACAGAAAAAAATGTGTAAATCAATGTTGATACGGTATTGCACAACTCGAGTTTGATTTGACATGAGTTTCCCAAAATCGCATACTGAATTGCCATTGCCTTGATATGTTGCAATGTGTGATAGTGATATGCTTATTCTATTGATTTATAGCAAAGCATGAGTTAGAGTCTTGGGCAGATATGCATAGTCTTTGGCAGAACCGCCAAGTCACTGGACTTTTGGGTATATATCGATGTTCTTAGGAGTAGATCGACTTCTATTGCAGATATTCGATATAGATAGCCAAAGTCTGGGAATAAGGACGTACCACCATCTAGCTGGGGAATGTAGGTAGGAGAACGTTGCGTTCTTATTCAACCGAGATCCCTAGATTAGAAATGAGTCGAGTATGAAGTGACGAGTCCAGAGTTTTATTTATTACTTGATATCGATACATGTCTTTCAAATTTGATACATGCTATTGATATGTATTTCATGCTTTTATATATGCTTTTATATGACTGCATGTTTACATTGTTTATACTGGGATTATAGACTCTGATCGAGAATCGGTTCTGATTCAGGCTTGAAATGCTGTAAATCAATTCAGATAATACAACAACATACAATAGGGAAAGCAATAAATCATGCTAGCATTTCAAAAGCAAGGAAGATGACTCGATCTACCCCGCTCATTCTATTCTATCTCTGTCTACAAAACCTACTGATCTGATACCACCTGTTGTGGGGACCCGGGCTCTAACTCAATTCTTTTGGGATTTAATTGGATCTTTGTTCGAAAATGTGGGTCAAAATTTTGCTTTTAACATTAATTTAAATGTATAACTAAAGCATATCATGTCTTGATATTAAATAAACAACATAATATACATACATGTCTGTTTGGTAAAATCATACGCTAGTGTTCAAATCCCAACTACAACATAAGTAGTACAAATCAAAAGGAAAACACTAGAAATCTGCAACGCCCGTGATCTCCACGCTATCGTCAATCTCTCATCTAGCTCGAGACCCAGATCCTGCCCCACCTGTTGCCATGCACACATACAGACACGACAACAGCCGGATAACTCCGGTGAGAACATATCCCAGTATAAAACATGGATGCATGCAATGTCATAAATCATGTATAAAAGCATAGCATATATCAATTAACATGAATAAAATCTCAACATGTAGAAGAATACAAATCTGTATTCAACATTTAAATCTTGACTCGACTCATTTCTAATCTAGGGATCCCGGTGTGAATAAGACGGTCTGTTACCTACCCAACCACTCGGGGCAACGGTACGTCTTATTCCTAGACTTCGGTCAACTCTGTATCGAGGGTCTACACATATAGCAAATCTGCTCCTATGCGTCGATACACCGAAACGTCTAGTTTTGGCAAATCTGCCAATATCTCCTATCTCAGGACTCGAATATAAATCAATAAACAAAATATTACATAATCAATGTAATAACAATCTAGTATGTGATTTAGGGAAACTCGTATCAAGTCTGAATCGAGTTGTGCAATCCCGTGACCACATGAATTATACCTTTCTTGTCGCACTGTCTGCGTCGAGATCTTGAAGTCGGAATGTCACTCTGTCAAAACAAATCTGAAATGACAATATAACAATGCATTCTATCAAGATATAACTCATATCAAAATCTTGTACAAATCAATACTCCATCTCGGTAACAATCGACGGCATAACGGCGTATTTCTTTGATACCGGTAATTCAATCTCAACATATAACAATATCATAATCTCATTAACATCACAATAATCTCATTATCCCTTCAAAATCGGTACCCATCATACACATATAGGCTGGAATTCGAAATAATGGCATACGATGTCCGAAAATCGATTCGATAGCAACTATATCAAGCTCAAGATATCAAGAATACATATCTTCAAACAAATCATAACTTCTCCAACATATGAATTTCGAAACATGCTGGAAATGGAAGAAACTTACGTCCTTTCGTTGCCAATACTGCAAGGATCAATAATCCGGACTCGGAATTAAAATCAAATGGCTAAATCATGCACAATCGTAATTCTACTATGAAGAAGCTTGAAGGAATTTAGAGGGGAGTTCTCGGTTCTTGCCTTCTGAAGATGATTAAATGAAGTGTCAATGCAAGGTATTTATATAGCATGCCATGTGTCAACATAAAAATCGAAGGTGGCACTTCGCATGCAGCACCGCGGGTGCGGCAACTCAAGAGCGCGGGTGCGCTGTGCTCTCGGCAGCAATGCATTTTCCTAAATGTCGATCACCGCGGGTGCGGCGCTTGCATCACCGCGGGTGCGGTCTCACCACCGCGGGTGCGGTCTTGCACGCACCGTGGGTGCGGTGTTGCTTCGCACATTTCCCTCAACTTTCTGTCACCTACACCGCGGGTGCGGTAGTCTTAGCACCGCAGGGGCGGTGTGGCTTCGGCCATGCTTGCTCAAACTCTCATTTTTCATGTCATGCATTCTCCTCTTCAAGTCTCACATCGATGACACGGACAATTCTCGAGCCTTACATTTCTCCCCCTCTTAGACAGGAGTTCGCCCTCGAACTCGCAAGCAATTAATCATGTAAATGTATACAAAACAGTACAATCAAAACTGAAAGGAAAACTCACATCATATAAATAGCTCGGGATGCCTCTGTCTCATCTCAGACTCTGTTTCCCAAGTTGCTTCCTCGATGCCATGACGACTCCATTGAACCTTCACAAGCGGAATAGTCTTGGTTCTAAGCTGTTTCTCCTTCCGATCAAGAATCTGTATCGGTCTTTCCACATAGCTCAGAGTCTGATCTAACTCGGCTTCATCAGGCTGAATGACATGAGAACTCTCTGGCATATATCTGCGTAACATCGATACATGAAAAACGTCATGTATACCAGATAATGAAGGAGGAAGAGCAAGTCTGTAAGCTTGATCGCCAATCTTTTCAAGGATCTCATACGGACCGACGTATCTAGGAGACAACTTTCCTCGCTTGCCAAATCTGACAACGCCTCTGAAAGGTGAAATCTTCAAAAATACTCTGTCTCCCTGCTCAAATACCAACGGTCTGCGTCTGACATTGGCGTACTTCTCTTGTCTATCCTGTGCTGTCTTCATTCTCCTCTGAATGATCTTCACTTTCTCGGTCATCTCACGAATCATATCAGGCCCTAACTCTGGTACCTCAGAGATATCATCTCAGTACAACGGAGATCTGCACTTCTTTCCGTATAAAGCTTCGAACGGTGCCATCTCAATGCTAGTCTGATAGCTGTTGTTGTATGAAAACTCACACAACGGCAATGAATCTTGCCAACTAGTACCAAAGTCTAGTACTACAGCTCTCAGCATGTCCTCTAAAGTCTGGATAGTCCGCTCTGACTGTCCGTCCGTCTGAGGATGATAAGTAGTGCTCAGGTGTAAAGTCGTACCCAAAGCCTGCTGCAGGCTGTGCCAAAAGTGAGAAGTGAATCGTGGATCCCGATCTGATACGATCGACTTCGGCACACCGTGCAATCTGACGACCTCTCTGACATACAACTCTGCCATCTGATCATGTCGATAGGTCATTCTGTACGGAATAAAGCAAGCGGATTTGGTCAGTCTATCAATGATGACCCAAATCGAATCACAGCCCCGTGAAGATCGAGGTAACTTCGTCACGAAATCCATGGAAATGTGGTCCCATTTCCATTCAGGAATAGACAAACTCTGAAGTAAACCTCCGGGCTTCTTTCTTTCTGCCTTCACCTGCTAGCAATTCAAGCACTTAGACACAAATTCTTCAATGTCTGTCTTCATCTGCTTCCACCAGAATTGTGTCTTCAAGTCATTGTACATCTTCCTGCCACCAGGGTGAATGCTGAACCGACTACAGTGTGCCTCCGACATGATCTGTCGTCTCAAATCTGAAATCTCTAGCACTACTAAGCGGTTATTCACATACAGAACAGAATCTCTAACCTGATACTCTGATATATGACCAGCTCTGACCATATCAATCGATTTCTGAACGCTCGGATCGGTTCTCTGCGCTTCTTTGATCCTCAAAATCAAGTCTGGCTCAATCTGAATCGCAGCAAGTCGCAACGGTCTACTCTCTGTATTAAATGTCAACCCAGACAAGCAACAATCTTCTACTAAACTCGATACACCTATAATCGACAAGGACAAAGAACATACCTTTCGACTTAAGGCGTCTGCCGCTGCATTCGATTTTCCTGGATGGTATTTGATCTCGCAATCAAAATCTTTCAGCAGATCAAGCCATCGTCGCTGCCTCATGTTCAACTCTGACTGAGAAAAGAGATACTTCAAGCTCTTATGATCGGAATAGATCTCAAATTTCTCGCCATACAGATAATGACGCCAGATCTTCAAGGCAAAGACAATCGCTGCCAACTCAAGGTCATGAATCGGATAACGAGTCTCGTGCGGCTTCAGCTGTCTAGAGGTGTACGCTATCACGTGCCCTCGCTGCATAAGAACACATCCTAGCCCTCTGTGAGATGCGTCACAATATACAACGAACTCACCTGTACCTGAAGAAATCGTCAAGACAGGCGCACTAGTCAGCCTCTTCTTCAACTCTACAAAACTAGCTTCACAATCTTCAGACCACACAAATGGCATATTCTTCTGGGTCAACTGAGTGATAGGCTTCGCTATACTGGAGAAATCTCGGATAAAACGACGATAATACCCGGCTAGACCCATGAAACTGCGTATTTCAGGCACAAAAGTCGGTCTCGGCCAACTGATCACAGCCTCAACTTTACTCGGATCTACCGCAATACCATCTCCAGATATAATGTGACCCAAAAAGACAACCTGTTTCAGCCAGAATTCACACTTGGACAATTTAGCATACAACTGCTCATTTCTCAAAGTCTTCAATACAATTCTCAGATGATCTGCATGCTCAGTCAAACTCTTCGAATACACCAAAATATCATCAATGAATACAATCACAAAATCATCTAAATATCTCTGAAAAATGCGGTTCATCAAACTCATAAACACCGCAGGCGCATTCGTCAAACCGAAAGGCATAACAATAAACTCGTAATGCCCATACCTGGTTCGGAATGCAGTCTTCGGAATATCAACGTCTCTAACTCGGAGCTGATGATACCCTGATCTCAAATCAATCTTCGAGTATACAGAAGATCCCTGTAACTGATCAAACAAATCGTCGATGCGAGGCAGAGGATACTTGTTCTTCACTGTTACCTTGTTCAACTGCCTATAATCAATACACAATCGCATCGAACCATCTTTCTTTCGAACGAAAAGCACCGGAGCACCCCAAGGTGATACACTGGGTCTGATATATCCCTTGGACAAAAGATCTTCCAACTGTGCTTTCAACTCTTTCAGCTCTATCGGTGCCATCCTATACGGAGCTCTCGAAATAGGAACACTGCCTGGCACAAGATCAATGCTGAAATCAACCTCTCGAACTGGAGGCAACCCTGGAATCTCGTCAGGAAAAACATCTGCAAACTCGCAAACCACTGGCAAATCTGCCAATGCTGGGCTCAACTTCAGTAGATCTACTGAATATACGAGAAAGCCCTCTGCTCCTCTCTGAAGCAATCTACTCATAGTCAGAGCAGATACTAAGGGAATCCGAGATCTGGAACCCTTTCCGTAGAATTTCCACTCATCTGTCATCTCGGGTCTGAATCTGACAATTTTGTGGAAACAATCTACAGTGGCCCTGTACTTGGTTAACATATCTATGCCAACTATACAATCAAAATCAGCTAAACCAAGTACTACACAATCAAGATCGATCTCATGCCCTTCAAACTGAAGCATACAGTGTCTAACAGTAGTCACAGATATTAAACCACTTCCCAACGGAGAAGCTATAGACACTACTGTCGACAACGACTCAACAGGCAATGAATGTCTCAATGCAAAATGTTCAGATATAAATGTATGAGATGCCCCTGTGTCTATCAACACATATGCAGGATAACCGCAAAGAAAACAGTTACCTGCAATGACGTCATCTGGCGCCTCCAGCGCCTGCTCCTCTGTCAGGGCGAAGACACGTGCCTGCTGTCTGGGAGGCTGACTCACCGTCTGACTACCTCCTGGTCTCTGCTGGGTCTGTGTGGAGGGTGGCTGGAAGGAGTGTACAGAGGATGCCTGTCTCTCCATCTGTGGCACTGGTGCTGATGACCCTGTACTCTGAAATCGTGATGCACCTCTCTGGGGACAAACTCTGGCAAAGTGTCCCTGTTGCCTACAGATGTTGCAGCGTCCCAGAACTCCTTGACACTGCTCCGTGGTATGTCGCCCTCCGCACGAACCACAGTATGCGCCACTATAATCTGAACCCTGACCTCTCTGTCGAGATCCACTCGAACTCGATGAACTACTCCCGGACTTCTTAAACTGCTTACCCTTAGCCTTCAGAAATTCCTTCTTGCCACTACCACTAGCTCCACTATCGAAACGAGGAGGAGGTGGTGGAAACTGTACGGTAGTAGGCTGTGGCGGTCTCTGCCCCTGAACACCGTAGGAAGCCCCTCGCTGCCTGATCAAGCCAGCCTCTGCTCCCTTCGCTCGGTTCAGTGCCTCTGAAAAAGTACTAGGCCGGCCTGTGTTCACCAAGGTAAAGACATCGGGGTTCAGTCCGTTGATGAACTGATCGGCCACTGCCTCGTCGTTCCCTGCTACATGCGGTGCAAATCGTAGCAATGCAGAAAATTTAGCCACATACTCCTCGATGTTCCACTGTCCCTGCTTCAGATTTGCAAATTCAGCTCCTTTACCTTTTTGGTAGGAAACGGGGAAGAAGCGCTGATAGAACTCATCTTTGAAGACTTTCCACGTAATATCAATGCCTCGGTGCTCCAAGGCTCTCTTCGTAGTCAACCACCAGCTCTTTGCAACCTCGTGCATCTGATGCACTATCAGTTTCACACGTCGCTCATCAGTATAGGCCAAAGACTCAAACAACATCTCGATATCATCAAGCCAGCTCTCGCACTCTACTGCACTCTCTGTGCCCTTCAGGGTAGGCGGATGGAAAGACTGAAATCTCTTCAATAAGGTCTCCATCGGTGTAGCGGTGACATCCATCTGTGCACCTGATGTGCTACCCTGCTCTGGCTGGGGTATACGTCTAGGCGGCATAAATCTGATTATCAAACTGATTAGTACACAATCAATATCATCTGTCTCAGCCCTCCTCTGATCATAGACTCTGATCGAGAATCGGTTCTGATTCAGGCTTGAAATGCTGTAAATCAATTCAGATAATACAACAACATACAATAGGGAAAGCAATAAATCATGCTAGCATTTCAAAAGCAAGGAAGATGACTCGATCTACCCCGCTCATTCTATTCTATCTCTGTCTACAAAACCTACTGATCTGATACCACCTGTTGTGGGGACCCGGGCTCTAACTCAATTCTTTTGGGATTTAATTGGATCTTTGTTCGAAAATGTGGGTCAAAATTTTGCTTTTAACATTAATTTAAATGTATAACTAAAGCATATCATGTCTTGATATTAAATAAACAACATAATATACATACATGTCTGTTTGGTAAAATCATACGCTAGTGTTCAAATCCCAACTACAACATAAGTAGTACAAATCAAAAGGAAAACACTAGAAATCTGCAACGCCCGTGATCTCCACGCTATCGTCAATCTCTCATCTAGCTCGAGACCCAGATCCTGCCCCACCTGTTGCCATGCACACATACAGACACGACAACAGCCGGATAACTCCGGTGAGAACATATCCCAGTATAAAACATGGATGCATGCAATGTCATAAATCATGTATAAAAGCATAGCATATATCAATTAACATGAATAAAATCTCAACATGTAGAAGAATACAAATCTGTATTCAACATTTAAATCTTGACTCGACTCATTTCTAATCTAGGGATCCCGGTGTGAATAAGACGGTCTGTTACCTACCCAACCACTCGGGGCAACGGTACGTCTTATTCCTAGACTTCGGTCAACTCTGTATCGAGGGTCTACACATATAGCAAATCTGCTCCTATGCGTCGATACACCGAAACGTCTAGTTTTGGCAAATCTGCCAATATCTCCTATCTCAGGACTCGAATATAAATCAATAAACAAAATATTACATAATCAATGTAATAACAATCTAGTATGTGATTTAGGGAAACTCGTATCAAGTCTGAATCGAGTTGTGCAATCCCGTGACCACATGAATTATACCTTTCTTGTCGCACTGTCTGTGTCGAGATCTTGAAGTCGGAATGTCACTCTGTCAAAACAAATCTGAAATGACAATATAACAATGCATTCTATCAAGATATAACTCATATCAAAATCTTGTACAAATCAATACTCCATCTCGGTAACAATCGACGGCATAACGGCGTATTTCTTTGATACCGGTAACTCAATCTCAACATATAACAATATCATAATCTCATTAACATCACAATAATCTCATTATCCCTTCAAAATCGGTACCCATCATACACATATAGGCTGGAATTCGAAATAATGGCATACGATGTCCGAAAATCGATTCGATAGCAACTATATCAAGCTCAAGATATCAAGAATACATATCTTCAAACAAATCATAACTTCTCCAAAATATGAATTTCGAAACATGCTGGAAATGGAAGAAACTTACGTCCTTTCGTTGCCAATACTGCAAGGATCAATAATCCGGACTCGGAATTAAAATCAAATGGCTAAATCATGCACAATCGTAATTCTACTATGAAGAAGCTTGAAGGAATTTAGAGGGGAGTTCTCGGTTCTTGCCTTCTGAAGATGATGAAATGAAGTGTCAATGCAAGGTATTTATATAGCATGCCATGTGTCAACATAAAAATCGAAGGTGGCACTTCACATGCAGCACCGCGGGTGCGGCAACTCAAGAGCGCGGGTGTGCTGTGCTCTCGGCAGCAATGCATTTTCCTAAATGTCGATCACCGCGGGTGCGGCGCTTGCATCACCGCGGGTGCGGTCTCACCACCGCGGGTGCGGTCTTGCACGCACCGCGGGTGCGGTGTTGCTTCGCACATTTCCCTCAACTTTCTGTCACCTACACCGCGGGTGCGGTAGTCTTAGCACCGCAGGGGCGGTGTGGCTTCGGCCATGCTTGCTCAAACTCTCATTTTTCATGTCATGCATTCTCCTCTTCAAGTCTCACATCGATGACACGGACAATTCTCGAGCCTTACAGAACTTGTGGAGGGAGACATCCCACAGAACAATGCCAAGGAGTATCTGGTAGTTGCAACATCTGCAGACAGCAGGGGCATTTTTCCAGAGTATGTCCACAGAGAATTTTCCAAAGATCCCAGGGAGCCGAATTATCGAGATCAACAGCACAGACTGATAGACGATCAGCTGTTGTTCATTCGTTCCAGCCAGCACTAGCTCAGTCACAGCAGAAGCCAGACAGTTAGCCAGCCTCCTAGACAGCAGGCCAGAGTATTTGCTTTGACAGAGGAGCAGGCCCAGGAAGCATTAGACGATGTTGTTGCAGGTAACTATTCCTTATGTGGTTACTCTGCTTATGTATTGATAGATACGGGTGCTTCTCATACCTTTATATTTGAACGATTTGCATTGATTCATGCATTTCCTGTTCAGTCTTTATCTGTTGTATTGTCTGTCTCTTCTCCTTTGGGAACAGGTTTGATATAAGTGAAATCTGTTACACAATGTATGCTACAGTATGACGGGCATGAGATTGAGTGATATTGTATTGTGCTTGGGTTGCCTGATTTTGACTACATTATTGGTATCGATATGTTGACCAAGTAAAGAGCTACCGTTGATTGTTTCCACAAGATTGTGAGATTCAGACCTGATATGGCTGAGGAGTGGAAATTTAATGGTAAGGTTTCTAGATCTAGAATTCCTTTGATATCTGTTATATCTATGACTCGATTGTTGCAGAAAGGAGTAAAGGGGTTCCTTGTATATTCAGTTTACGTACTGAAATCGAGTCCATCATTGGCTGATTTGCCAGTGATGTGTGAGTTTGCTGACGTCTTCCCAGATGAGATTCCGGGATTGCCTCCGATTCGAGAAATAGACTTCAGCATTGAATTGGTACCAGGTACAGTTCTGATTTCTAGAGCTTCGTACAGAATGGCACCAATCGAACTCAAAAGGGTTGAAAGAGCAGTTGGAAGATTTACTGGCCAAGGGATACATCAGACTGAGTGTTTCTCCTTGGGGTGCTCCAGTATTGTTTGTGCGGAAGAAAGACGGTTCGATGAGACTCTGCATTTTTTACCGGCAACTGAACAAGGCGACGATAAAGAATAAATATCCCTTGACTCGTATAGATGATTTATTTGATCAGTTGCAGGGTTCTTCTGTATATTCCAAGATCGATCTGAGATCTGGATATCATCAACTGAGAGTCATGGATTCTGATATCTCAAAGACAGCGTTCAGAACCAGGTATGGACATTATGAGTTTATTGTCATGTCGTTTGTTTGACAAATGCTCCAGCTGTATTTATGGGTCTGATGAACCGTGTGATTCAGAAATATCTCGATGATTTCGTGATTATCTTTATCGATGATATTTTGATTTATTCCAAGAATATGATTGAGCATGCTGAACACTTGAGAACTGTATTGAGAATTCTGAGGGCTGAAAAATTATATGCTAAACTGTCGAAATGTGAGTTCTGGTTGAGACAGGTTGTATTTCTGGGGCATATTATATCCGGAGACGGTATTTCTGTTGATCCCAGTAAGGTTGAATCCGTGATCAGTTGGCCTAGACCGACATCTGTACCAGAGATACGCAGTTTTATGGGTTTAGCAGGATATTATCGTCGATTTATTAAAGATTTCTCCAGTATTGCTAAGCCTATTACGCAGTTGACTCAGAAGAATGCTCTATTTGTGTGGTCAGAAGACTATGAGTCCAGTTTTCTTGAGTTGAAGAAGAGATTGACCAATTCACCGATACTGACTATTACCTCAGGTACTGGTGATTTTGTTGTTTATTGTGATGCTTCTCACAGGGGATTGGGATGTGTATTGATGCAGCAAAGCCATGTTATTGCTTATGCTTCACGACAGTTGAAGCCACACGAGACTCGCTACCCAATTCATGATCTTGAATTGGCTGCCATCGTCTTTGCATTGAAGATATGGCAACACTACCTGTGCGTTGAGAAGTTTGAGATATATTCTGATCACAAGAGTTTGAAGTATCTATTTTCACAGTCTGAATTGAATATGAGGCAGCGAATATGGCTAGATTTGCTGAAAGACTTTGATAGTGAAATCAAGTACTATCCGGGGAAGTCGAATGCAGCAGCTGATGCACTGAGTCGTAAGGAATGTTCTTTGTCCTTATCGACTATTGTTGTGTCAAATTTGATAAAAGATTGTTGTTTGTTGTGTCAAATTTGATAGAAGATTGTTGTTTGTCTGGATTGGTATTTGAGACAGATCATAGACCGTTGAGATTATTTGCTATTCAATTCGAACCAGAGCTGATTTTGAGAATTAAAGCGGCTCAGAAAATTGATCAGAATGTGCAGAACTCGATATTGATGGTTAGAACAGGGCATAGATCAGAATATCATGTACGTGACAGTTTACTGTATGTGAATGATCGTCTTGTTGTGCCAGATGTTTCGGATTTGAGACGACAGATATTATCAGAAGCACACAACAGTCGATTCAGTATTCATCCTGGTGGCAGAAAGATGTATAATGATTTGAAAAGACAGTTTTGGTGGAAACAGATGAAGCTGATATTGCAGAATATGTTTCCAGATGTCTGAATTGCCAACAGGTAAAAGCTGAAAGAAAGAAACCCGGAGGACTGTTACAGAGTTTGTCCATTCCTGAATGGAAATGGGATCACATTTCCATGGATTTTGTGACGAAGTTACCACGTTCCTCCCGAGATTGCGATGCAATTTGGGTCGTGATTGACAGATTGACCAAATCCACATGCTTTATTCCGTACAAGATGACGTACAGACATGACCAGATGGCGGAGATTTATGTCAGAGATGTGGTCAGGTTGCACGGAGTGCCGAAGTCAATTGTTTCAGACCGTGATCCTCGGCTTACTTCGCACTTCTTGCAGAGTTTACAGCAGGCTTTGGGTACGAAGTTACATCTGAGTACTGCATTGTTAGAGTAGGTGCCCGTCGAGCCAAGTGTTGGCCGAGTGTTCACAATGAAACTCTATGAATAAGCAATCTTTATTTTAATAATATTTGAAATTATTATTTTGGCAAATCTTTATCTGTATACCCATGCTAGCTGCATAGATAAAGCCCTTGAATATACAAATAGTAGAAAGAATATGAGATGCTCATATGATGAGTATCATGAAACTCATATTTGTAATACTGTATATTCTAAACGGTTCCTAGTCGATTCAGCCGCCACTAAGAAGGATATAGGCCGCTCGAGTTAGAGACTAGTATCTGCGATGTGAGTACCATGTTTCATTGGTAGGGGACATTGTGATGTCCGAACATGCAGATAGGTGCTCCTTGTAGAGTGCACTGAACAACCCTCCATAAAAGGACTTTCCAAGTGGTTCTCACTTATCGAGTGGAAAAGTCCTGGTTTATGGTTGTACAGAATTAGTCCTTATGACCCGGGACAACATTGAGACTCTATGTGCTAGAATTACACTTTGACTTGTTTACCGACTCTCATGGGGTCATCAGGTGGCAAGGTTGGGTGTTCTGTCGAAACACATAGGAGTCGATGCATTGTAGTCGGGGATTCACCGCTTACCTTCGGGTATGGATATCCTATGTGTTATCATGTGTATGTAGTTTGAAATCTCTGGCCAGAGTATGGTTGTAATTATGAAAGGGGTTTCATAGATTACACCATTGATGCAACTACAACATGACACATAGTATCGATTCATTGACAACTCTCGATAAACCAATGGTTGTCGAATCGATCGGGATATATGAGTTGAAGGGACCGTACTGTACGCTAACCATAATTGAATGGTTCTTGCAGGCACTATCATTTGATACCTAGGGAATCATGTAAGCGATGCTGCTAGGCGTTTAACATGATTGGTTGGGTACTATCAGACTTGAGTTCTGACGTTCTTGTTATCAAGGTGTTGATAAGTAAGAATGGAGCAATTGGGGTATGCTCGCATAAGGACATGTTTAGTCCGAATCACATGAAGATGTGAACCCACGGCTAGTCGTATCAATGAACCATTGAGGGCCACACAAGTACTAGCTTTCTAGATCCCGTTGAGAAGTAAAAATAGTTCAATGTGTTGAACGGCTTATAAAGGAGTTTATAAGCGTAAGGAAAATTTGAAGTATGACTTCTATAAAGGAGAAAATAGTTCAAAGTGTTGAGCGGCTTATAAATGTGTTTATAAGTGTAAAGAAAAATAGAAGTATGACTTCTATGAGAGAAATGTAAATTTTGATTTATGGAAGTGTTCCTAAATTAAAATTTGGCCAAGTGAATAATGTAATTGAAAATTGTGATTTTCATAAACATTATTATGGACTAAATAAATTAATTCAAGTGTTGAATTAATTAAACACTAGTGGACCTAGTAGAGTCCAAATAATTAAATTAATTCAAGTGTTGAATTAATTAAATTATATTGAGTCTTGTAGAGCTCAATTAAAATAATTATTTAACTAGTGGGACTTGAGTAAATTCAAGTAATGTTTAATTAGTCTCAAATGTGTTTGAGATTATTAAATTTAGTCCAAAGTTTTTAATTTGATTAAAAACTATATAATATACATGCTTGGGAGGTGAAGAGGTGGAGATTACTTTTGAATAAAAAATTGCATGGCATGCAACTTTTTCACTTTTGCTTTTTGCAACACCTAGACAAGAAAATTAACTCATTCTCCCTCTCCACACATGTGTGATGGCCAAAACTTGCATCTCATTTTTCTCTCCATTTTCTTCCTTTTGTGTTCTTCAATTTGTTGGAGAAAACACACACTTCTTTTTGAAAAATCCTCATATTTTTCTAGTGCAAAATATGAGGGGATCTTCCTAGTTAGTGGTGGGCCTAATTTTGAAAGAAAGGAAGGAAAGCTTGTAGATCTTCTTCCATTCAAGAGCTAAGGTTTTTAAATCTTAGTTGGAGCCATACATCAACCTCAAGAGGTTGATAGGTATACTTTCTTACACCCTATGAATGTCATTTTTGTGTTTTATTGTATTTGTTGCACAAGATTTAGGGGTGGCCGAAATTTTTGTATGAAAAATAAAATTTTTGAGCTTCCGTTGCGCTTCCGGCCACCGTAACCGATCCGCTTTCAAGTGGTATCCGAGCTATGGTTACGTTTTTGTGTAGCAAATACAATATATATTATGTTGAGATCGATTTCTAACCGCATGAGTGTGTTTTTGCAACAAATCGAGGGCCGTTTTTGGGGAAAATTCGGGCAGCAAGTTGCTGCCCGTGTCGGGTAGCTCGGGCAGCCCGAGGGGCTGCCCGTTTCGGGCAGCTAGGGCAGCCCGAGGGGCTGCCCGAACAGCCCCATCATTTTAAATAAAAAAAAAAAAATTTTGGTAAGTTGGCCGGAATCCGGCTACGGAGCCTTGGCGACGGCGATGACGACTAGGGTTTCCAAAAGTGTTTTGGATTATCAAAGTGTCATGGGCCTTGAGTTGTTGGGCCATTGGATGGCTAACATGTTTGTGAATTTTAAATGGGCCGAAAATGTTTTTGGTGAAAAATAAGTTTTTGGGCCCTTAAGTTTAAAATTACAAAAGTTGCAAATTTTT
Organism: Primulina eburnea; assembly: GCF_022965805.1. Taxonomy (NCBI): domain Eukaryota; kingdom Viridiplantae; phylum Streptophyta; class Magnoliopsida; order Lamiales; family Gesneriaceae; genus Primulina; species Primulina eburnea. The sequence continues at coordinate 13,029,018 of NC_133104.1, read as the reverse complement.
CTCATGAAATAAATAATTTAAGTTGGACTTTAATTATTTATAGTAAATGGTGATTTACAAGAAATTCGGTTATAAATAAATTAATTTGAAAGTAGACAAAGGTGTTTGTATACTTTGTTAATTTAGTTTATAATCGTGGCGGTTAGTGATTGGATCAAGATATATAATATTGGATCAATTAATTATAGTGATAATTAATTGATGGTGTATGATATGTGATATTATGCATGAAGGATGATCAAAAGCCCAAGCCCAATTTGCTAGGTGTATGCTAGGATATTTGTGTTGAATGATTGTAATAATTATCAATTTATCAAGTGGGCTTGGTTTATGGCCCGTTCCCACCCCATGAGATGTATCCCTATGTGCCATGGATATTTATTTGTAAATATTAGTATAGTGGATGATCAAGATTGGAAGATGGTGGCCATGATGATTATGAAGATCGAAGACATGTAAATATTGGAAGCTTATGTAAATGTTGCATTTGCATCCCGTGCATTTACCCTAGGATTGGACCTAGGTCCGTGTTTAGCTCACACGGACCATTAGTATTGGGGCGATTGATCATCCTTGTTTGTTTACTGTTTATAATATATGCATGATATGTTATAAATAATGAGTATGTGCGTTATTATTATGATAATAACAAAGTTGCATGAATCCGGCAAACATACGATCAAACATGGCGAGCTTTTAAAATAAAATTAATGATGAGACCTTTCAAAATTAAAAACCCTCATTTTGAATAAGATTCAAAATTAATATCAAGCCCGAAAAGGGGAATTATAAATTTGTTTATAATTTCCTTGTCTTCCATCGACAATGGGTGCATGATGAACGCTACCCGTACTCGGGGCTCGGCTCATATTATTGGGGGGGCCCTGGGTGCCGGAAAGCTGTGACATCCATTGACATGGTGATGTGAACTACGTGGAACTCCCATGATTTCGGCTCATATTATTGAGGGAACTCATGGCGACCGTCCATTAAGGTTCAACATCGATGGGTAAGGCTTGACACGTGAAGATGAACGACGTCATATTATTGGGTCCTAATCAAACGTGAGACAAAAGTTTACGTTAAGGGTTGCATTGTGATGCAATTGGAAACTACCTTTTAGGAATTGTGATTGGCTGATATTATTCGGGATCACAATTCGCTAATTGGACCTTACGTACCTACTGAGGAAAGGAGTTTCCCGTTTTCACTAGAGGGTAGTGAAAGATGTCAAAACAGTGGGAGTAAATATTTATAAAGTTAAAGTCCATACTTTATATCTTACCAAATATTTAAAATAGTCATCAACATTTATCTGTTTTTACTTTTCAGTACAAATCGACAATGTCTTCGATGCGCAATTCGATATCTATAATACTCGACAAACACATATTAACTGGACCTAATTACCTCACTTGGCTAAGAAATTTGAAAATAGTCTTAAATTCGGAAAGGGTAACATATACACTAACTCAGTCGCCCCCTGTTGAGGCTCCGACTGACTGCAATCCTGAGGAATTGCAGGCTTACAAGGAATGGTGTGACCATGACTTGATAGCCAGGTGTTATATGCTGACTTCTATGAACGATGAGCTACAGAGGCGTTTTGAGGGTGCAAAGAGTGCTGCTGACATTCATTTGCATCTCAAAGAGCTCTTTGGAGAGCAAACGCGTCCTCTTAGGCATGCTACCGTCAAGGAGCTGATCACTTTGCGCATGCGAGAGGGGACCTCGGTCCATGAGCATGGCCTAAAGGTGATCGGGCTCGTGGACAAGCTCGTTGGCATGGATCTGATCCTGCCTTCGGAGTTGACCACCGACATGTTGCTGTTATCGCTGCCTAGCTCATTTGATCCTTTTGTGGTGAACTTCAACATGAACAAGATGGAACCGACCCTTGAGGAGTTGGTGAACATGCTTGTTACGTTTGAATCCACCATCAAGAAAGAGAAGTTGGTTCTTTATGTGGGTTCTTCATCTGGTACGAAGATTGATCCACATGGGAAGGGAAAGAAGAGTTCTTTCCAACGTCCCGAGAAGAACGTGCCCTTGTTGAGGCAATCTCCGAACCCTGTTGAGGCAGCCAGACCAGTTAAGGCTGACAAGACTAATGATGTATGTCATCACTGCAAGAAGCCTGGACATTGGAGGCGTAATTGCAAAGAATATCTTGCCCAGAAGTGTTCTGGAAACGGTATGTTCTAAATTTAAGTAAACATTTTAATTAACTCTACTTCTTGGGTATTAGATACCGGTTGTGACTCACATCTCTGTAATGGGTTACAGGTGATGGGAAGAAGTAGGAAGCCTAAGGAAGGTGTGACCTTCTTGAGGATGGGCAATGGAGCAAGAGTTGCTGCCAAGGCTATTAAGGATGTTTACTTATTGTTGAACAATGACTTTAAGTTAATTTTAAGAGATGTTTTGTTTGTACCTGTTTGGTGTAAAACATTGTTACCATTTCTATTGTGATAAAAATGGATATTCTTGTTTATTTAGCAAAGGTGTTTGCAACATTTACAAGAATGAATGTTTAATTGGTACTTGAGAACTTGAAAACGATCTCTATAACTTAAAAGTAAAAGATATTCTACTAAATGTCCATTCAAAGGCAGATACCATATGAGATATGGATGGGTAAGCCTCCCAAATATTCTTATCTTAGAATATGGGGAGCCCTGCTTATGTGAAGCAGGTAAGTGGGAGATAAATTGGATTATTGATCCATTTTATGTTACTTTGTGGGATATCCAATTAAGTTGGATATCATTTCTATCATCCCCAAGAAACAAAAGTGTTTGTTTCTAGGAATGCAACCTTTTTGGAAAGGGATTTTCTATTGGATAGAAAAAGGCAGATGATAGAACTCGAAGAGGTTCGAGAGAAACCCACAATTATAGAACCCACACCCGATGAGCCAAGAGAGGAGATACAAGCTCCTAGCAGATACGAGAAAGTCTCGAGACCACCTATGAGGTATGGTCAGCTTCTTGAAGAAGGCCATGATGAGCCTAACCATGGATGTGATCCATGGACCTTCAAGGAAGCGTTATCTGATGCCAATTCATCCAAGTGACTTGAAGAAATTGAATCTGAGTTGAATTCCATGCATTCGAACCAAGTGTAGGATCTTGTGGATCCACCTGTGGGAACTGTTCCTACAGGGACTTGGGGAGGATGGGAAGGTGTTGACCTTCAAGGCGCGATTGGTGGCAAAAGGATGTACTCAAAGACAAGGAGTTGACTTTGAGGAAACCTTTTCCCAATCGCAATGTCCAAGTCCATAAGGATTTTATTAGCCATAGCTGCATAGTATGACTATGAGATATGGCAGATGGATGTCAAGACAAACTTTCTTAAATGGAGATTTTAAGAAAGTTATTTACATGTCTAAACCTGAAGGGTTTACATCTATCGGAAGTGAGCATATGGTATGTAAACTTCAGAGATCTATTTATGATCTAAAGCAGGCATCAAGGAGTTGGAACCTCAGATTCGACAGTACAATCAAATAGTTTGATTTACTAAGAATCCTGAGGAACCCTATGTGTATAAGAAGGTCAGTGGGAGTGTTGTGACATTCCTGGTGCTTTATGTTGATGACATTCTACTCATTGGGAATGATGTAGGAATGTTGCAATCAACTAAGATAAGGTTAGCGAGTAAGTTCTCGATGCAGGACTTGGGTGAAGCATCTTTTGTATTGGGATACAGATCTATTGAGATAGATCGAAAAGATGGCTTGGTCTCACCCAGTCCACATACATTGATACCATCGTGAAGCAGTTCTCGATGGATGAGTCCATGAGAGGACATCTACCAGTGTGTCATGGCGTGTCCCTATCCAAGTCTGTCTCCCAAGACAGATGCAGAGATAATGGCGATGACACGCATTCCGTATGCTTCGGAAATCGGTAATATCATGTATGGGATGATATCTACACGTCCTGACGTGGCGTTTGCACTATATGTGGTGAAATGATATCATTCGAACCCTGGTCTTCCACACCTGAAAGCTGTGAAAGACATCCTCAAGTAGTTGAGAAGGACCAATAAAGTGTTCTTGGTCTATGGGGTGGAGAACTAAAATTGGAAGGCTATACCGACTCTAGCTTCCAAAGCGATATCGATGACTCGAAGTCAACCTCTGGTTTTGTATTCATGCTCAATGGTGCTGCAGTCTCTTGGAAGAGTTCCAAGCAAGACAATATTACGGATTCCAGCACAGAGGCCGAATACATTGCTGCATCAGATGCAGCAAGGGAGGCTGTTTGGATAAGGAATTTCGTCCAAAAGTTGGGCGTCATTCCTAATGGAGTTGCTCCTATCCCGGTGTTGTGTGACAACACGGGAGCTATAGCTCAAGCAAAGGAGCCTAGGTCTCATCAGAAATCCAAACTAGTATTGATAAAGTACCACATCCTCGGAGAGATTGTGGAAAGTAGAGAAGTGTCTTTTGACACAGTCGGCTCCGCAGATAATGTTGTTGATCCACTAGCTAAGCCTTTACCTGGACCATTATTCGACAAGCATCGCGAATCAATGGGTTTTAAGCATATGGGTAGTTGGCTCTAGTGCAAGTGGGAGATTGTTAGAGTAGGTGCCCGTCGAGCCAAGTGTTGGCCGAGTGTTCACAATGAAACTCTATGAATAAGCAATCTTTATTTTAATAATATTTGAAATTATTATTTTGGCAAATCTTTATCTGTATACCCATGCTAGCTGCATAGATAAAGCCCTTGAATATACAAATAGTAGAAAGAATATGAGATGCTCATATGATGAGTATCATGAAACTCATATTTGTAATACTGTATATTCTAAACGGTTCCTAGTCGATTCAGCCGCCACTAAGAAGGATATAGGCCGCTCGAGTTAGAGACTAGTATCTGCGATGTGAGTACCATGTTTCATTGGTAGGGGACATTGTGATGTCCGAACATGCAGATAGGTGCTCCTTGTAGAGTGCACTGAACAACCCTCCATAAAAGGACTTTCCAAGTGGTTCTCACTTATCGAGTGGAAAAGTCCTGGTTTATGGTTGTACAGAATTAGTCCTTATGACCCGGGACAACATTGAGACTCTATGTGCTAGAATTACACTTTGACTTGTTTACCGACTCTCATGGGGTCATCAGGTGGCAAGGTTGGGTGTTCTGTCGAAACACATAGGAGTCGATGCATTGTAGTCGGGGATTCACCGCTTACCTTCGGGTATGGATATCCTATGTGTTATCATGTGTATGTAGTTTGAAATCTCTGGCCAGAGTATGGTTGTAATTATGAAAGGGGTTTCATAGATTACACCATTGATGCAACTACAACATGACACATAGTATCGATTCATTGACAACTCTCGATAAACCAATGGTTGTCGAATCGATCGGGATATATGAGTTGAAGGGACCGTACTGTACGCTAACCATAATTGAATGGTTCTTGCAGGCACTATCATTTGATACCTAGGGAATCATGTAAGCGATGCTGCTAGGCGTTTAACATGATTGGTTGGGTACTATCAGACTTGAGTTCTGACGTTCTTGTTATCAAGGTGTTGATAAGTAAGAATGGAGCAATTGGGGTATGCTCGCATAAGGACATGTTTAGTCCGAATCACATGGAGATGTGAACCCACGGCTAGTCGTATCAATGAACCATTGAGGGCCACACAAGTACTAGCTTTCTAGATCCCGTTGAGAAGTAAAAATATTTCAATGTGTTGAACGGCTTATAAAGGAGTTTATAAGCGTAAGGAAAATTTGAAGTATGACTTCTATAAAGGAGAAAATAGTTCAAAGTGTTGAGCGGCTTATAAATGTGTTTATAAGTGTAAAGAAAAATAGAAGTATGACTTCTATGAGAGAAATGTAAATTTTGATTTATGGAAGTGTTCCTAAATTAAAATTTGGCCAAGTGAATAATGTAATTGAAAATTGTGATTTTCATAAACATTATTATGGACTAAATAAATTAATTCAAGTGTTGAATTAATTAAACACTAGTGGACCTAGTAGAGTCCAAATAATTAAATTAATTCAAGTGTTGAATTAATTAAATTATATTGAGTCTTGTAGAGCTCAATTAAAATAATTATTTAACTAGTGGGACTTGAGTAAATTCAAGTAATGTTTAATTAGTCTCAAATGTGTTTGAGATTATTAAATTTAGTCCAAAGTTTTTAATTTGATTAAAAACTATATAATATACATGCTTGGGAGGTGAAGAGGTGGAGATTACTTTTGAATAAAAAATTGCATGGCATGCAACTTTTTCACTTTTGCTTTTTGCAACACCTAGACAAGAAAATTAACTCATTCTCCCTCTCCACACATGTGTGATGGCCAAAACTTGCATCTCATTTTTCTCTCCATTTTCTTCCTTTTGTGTTCTTCAATTTGTTGGAGAAAACACACACTTCTTTTTGAAAAATCCTCATATTTTTCTAGTGCAAAATATGAGGGGATCTTCCTAGTTAGTGGTGGGCCTAATTTTGAAAGAAAGGAAGGAAAGCTTGTAGATCTTCTTCCATTCAAGAGCTAAGGTTTTTAAATCTTAGTTGGAGCCATACATCAACCTCAAGAGGTTGATAGGTATACTTTCTTACACCCTATGAATGTCATTTTTGTGTTTTATTGTATTTGTTGCACAAGATTTAGGGGTGGCCGAAATTTTTGTATGAAAAATAAAATTTTTGAGCTTCCGTTGCGCTTCCGGCCACCGTAACCGATCCGCTTTCATGCATATCATCCACAGACCGACGGACGGTCAGAGCGGACTATCCAGGCACTGGAGGATATGCTGAGAGCAGTAGTGCTTGATTTTAGCACTGGTTGGCAAAATTCTTTGCCACTTTGTGAGTTCTCGTACAACAACAGCTATCAGACGAGTATTGAGATGGCTCCTTTCAAGGCGTTGTACAATAAGAAATGTAGATCCCATCTTTATTGGGACGATATCTCTGAGGTACCTGTGATTGGACCTCACATGATCAAAGATATGGCTGAGAAAGTGAAGCTGATTCAGAAGATAATGAAGGCAGCTCAGGACAGACAGACCAAATATGCCAATGTTTGACGTAGACCATTGGTATTCGAGGCAGGAGACCGAGTGTTCTTAAAGATTTCACCTTTCCGAGGAGTTGTCAGATTCGGCAAGAAAGGGAAGTTGTCTCCACGTTATATTGGGCCTTACGAGATTCTCGAGAAGATAGGAGATCGTACCTATCGAATCACCTTACTGCCTTCTTTATCAAGGATACATGATGTCTTTCATGTATCATTATTGAGGAAATATATCTTCCTGATGCTTCACATGTCATTCAGCCAGAAGAGGCCAAATTTGATGAGACACTGAGTTATTCTGAAAAGCCGATCCAGATTCTCGATCGTAAAGAAAAGCAACTCAGAACGAAGACTATTCCACTTGTGAAGATTCAGTGGAGTCGTCATGGCATTGAAGAAGCTACCTAGGAGACTGAGTCAGACATGAGACAGAGATTCCCAGAGTTATTTCACTGATGTGAGTTTTCTATTTAGCTTTTGTTATACCTTCTTATTGATATGATTTGATTGCCTGGGATTTCGGGGACGAAATCATATCTTAGGTGGGGAGAAATGTAATGCCCGAGATTTTTATCTGTTAATCTGCGAAATGATTTGTTGTGAATTGATATGATTAGGAGAGGATTAATTGGGAGACGATTTGATTCGGCATGAGAAGATGTAAGTGCGAGGACAGTACCTCTCGCGCACATGCGCGACATGATGCGCGCACATGCGCGAAATGGAATGAAGACCTCGCGCATATGCACGAAGTGAGGGCGCGCATATGCGCGAGCTATGCGAGAAGTAAAATAAAATTCCAGATGACCTCGCGCATATGCACGAGCTGCTGAGGAGATTATTGCCGAGACCAGTACGTCTCGCGCATATGCGCCGAGGAGGGTCGCGCATATGCGCGAGACGTGCAGTGCAAAGAACAAGCCACTTGTACCATATCATGCAATATATATATATATATATATATATATATATATATATATATATATATATATATATATATATATATATATGAACGTCTTCCTTGCCTTCAGAACATCAGCTGGACAACCAAGGCGTACTTTGAAGAAACTTATAGTTTTCTGATCTTAGAAATTAATTCACACAAGATCCGTCCGTTCAATTTTGAATCGAAGTTCGATACCGTGTTTTCATCGACGCGGGCTTCATACGGACGTAAGTTTTCTTAAGTTTTGATATGATTTGAAACTTATAGTTTTCTTAAGTTTTCTCAATTTTGTTTATACTGGGATTATATTCTCACCGGAGTTATCCGGCTGTTGTCTTGTTTGTATGTGTGCATGACAACAGGTGGGACAGGATCAGGTTCGAAAATAGATGAGATATTCAAGTTTAGCGTGGAAATCCGGACTTAGAAGTAGATCTGTTTCATCACCTGACATGTAGTGAATAAACAGTATTTATGAGAAATCACTTTTGTACTAGACTTGTATCTTAGATCTAGATATTGATCTTGTAAATGTAATAAGATTTATTTCATTTGTTGCGCACTCGTGTAATTTATAAAAAAATTTAATGTCCCACATTAGTTAATTGTTATATTGAATCTTAATAATGATTAAGAAAATCAATTAGGTTCGGATCCCCACAATAACATTCAAACACAAATTGAAATCATTTCAACTAAATAAGAAGAAACTAGTCAGTTAAAAACTGAACCAGCTACGCAAAGAAGCTTAACAGACCCAGACTTCAGATGGAGCAAAAACCCATCCTCTTGATTTGGTAATAGATAATTAATCTGATCTGGTAAAGACTATAAATAAAATGCTTAATTTATCTATACACTCTTCTTTTATATCTCAAATAGAACCAAAGAAAACTAATGAAACTCAAGCTGATCCCAATTGGATAATTGATATGCAAGAAGAGCTAAATGAGTCTACTCATAACAATGTTTGGAATTTAGTTACAAGACCGCTTTCAAAGTGTATTATAGGTACAAAGTAAGTGTATAGGAACAAACTGAACGAAAATGGTTCAGTTGTGCACAACAAAGCAAGGCTAGTCGCACAAGGTTATAGGCAAGAAGAAAGAATAGATTACGATGAAACATATGCTTCAGTTTCTCGACTAGAGGCAATCAGAATGTTCCTTTCCTAAACATCCTTCAAGAACTTGAAAGTATATCATATGACTGTGAAAAGCTTATTCATAAACGATCAGTTACAAGGGGATGTTTACGTAGAACAACCACCAGATTTTTTCAATTATTTACTTCCTGACCATGTTTATCATCTAAACAAAACATTATATGGTCTGAAGCAAGCTCCCATAGCTAGGTACAAGACCTTATCAAAATTTTAATCGATCGTGAATTTACATTAAGAACAGTTGATAAAATTCTGTTCAGATTTACAAATAAAGATCACTCATTACTTGTTCAACTTTAAGTTGTTGATATTATATTTGGGTCAATTAACCTCAAACTGTGCAAAAAGTTTGCTAAAATGTTGCAAGATAAGTTTGAGATGAGTATGATGGGTGAATTGACATTCTTTCTTGGTTTGCAAGTGGGGCAACTAGAAACTGAAAACTGAAAAGTTGTACCAGTCAAACTAAATATACGAAGAAACTGCTCAAGAAATTTGACATGGAAACATGTTCAGCTGCATCCACTCCCATGAGTTCTTCAATTAAATTAGATAAAGATGAAGGAGTAATATACGTTGAGATGAAACTCTACAGATGTTTAATAGGTTCTTTATTATACCTAACAGTCGCATTTCTTAGTTGCCAAACGCATGTTGAATTATCTGAAAGGCACACAAAATCTGGGCTTAAGGTGTGCTAAAGATTCTTCTTTCAATTTAGTTGGATATTTAGATGCAGACTATGTAGGACGTAAGATAGATCGCAAAAATACAAGTCGATCATATCAATTTCTAGGAGACAGAGTGAGCTCATGGTTTAGCAAGAAGCAAACATCTATTGATACTTCCACAACTGAAGCTCAATACCTAGATGCTGAAAGTTTTTGTGGTCAACTGCTCTGGGTTCAGGAACAACTGAATGACTATGGAGTTTTTGATGAAGAATCACCAATCTTCTATGATAACACCAGCTCAATTGAAATTACATACAATCCAGTTCTTCATTCCAGAACGAACCACATTGATGTCAGACATCACTTCATCAGAGATCGTGCTCTCAAGAAAATCATCAGGCTGAAACACATCTCAACTAAACAACTAGCAGCGGATGTCTTCACAAAATCACTAATCGAGACTAAATTTTCTTACTTTAGAAATATTCTAGGTCTTATTGATTTATCTTAATACTTAGTTTAGGATGAACATTGAATTTTAATGAGTTAACTGATAAGATAGATGTCAGTTGTTCATAAACCGGACTAACTAAGTTTCAAACTGATCAGTCAGTGCTTGATTCAACTGATCTTATCATGCTGATACATATGTACTTTCTTGAGGAATCCCTTAATCTATCATGTGGTTTCATTTGTACAAATTTTTGACATGAAAAGTGCTTTATTTTGTACAAACTCACGTTTTCTTGTTTTGGTGTGTAAGGGGCTGCCGAGTTTGGTTGTCAAGGGGCTGTTCACATTGAAAATATTGGTGTCATAGGACTAGAGTATGATGAGGGTCGAGATTATACAAAGGCCGAATGCTTCAACTTGTTTTCTTGAGTCATGTATGGCTAGATCGGAAGAGTTGGGTACGCCGACTGTGATGATCGTCCCTAGCCCTGTACCACACCCTGGTGGGTCTGATCCGTGGCTTAGGGTGGCTCTAACATGGCTGGAGTTAGTGGAGAAGTCGATAGAGGATGAGTGAGTCTAGGTGGTCGCGGGTTGAGGTTCTTTTGGTGACTCTCGGCTGTCACCGTGTTGCAGCATGCATGGGGCTATGAGCTTGGGTTAAGTGGGTCCAGGAAGGTAGAGGTTTGCTAGGAAGGATTGGTACAAGGCTGGTCTAAGCCGGTAGGGCCTAGGGTCGAGAATTTGCAAGTTTAGGGTAATAGGGTTTGAAAATGTGTTATGCAAAAAATTCCAGCAACTTTTGGGGCTTGTTTCGTGGGCCATAAGTGGTCTAGAAAGGGTGGTTTAGAGGCTTGTCATGTAGTTTTAAGTCACGGTTTAAGTTGGGAAGAATTTGGTTGAGTTTCGGGTTGGTTCGGGTTAAAACTGGTACTCTATCCAAGTTTTAAACGAATCTTATAGGTTTTGATACGTGCTTGAGTTTACGTCTAAGAAATGTTAATAATATTTTTTTGGAATGTTTTAAGGAGTTTGGTAAGCTTCGGGTCGGAATTTTGAGGTACAGGGGTAAAATGGTCATTTTGGGATTCCAGGGGAAAATGGCCCTTGTGCACTTGAGGTGAGATTTTAGTCCTGGCAGCGCCCTAAGCACATATTTATCATGTTTTTAAATGTTTATATATCATGCGTATGATTTATATTAAATTATGAAAAGTACGTTACATCATTGATTTTAAGAAAAATTTGCGTATGTGCACGATTTTGATAAGTGATGAAAATGATGATGTTTTGAAGGATAAAAATTAGCTGTGACTAACGAGGTATATGTAAATGCTTATGATTTATATGTAAGTGCTAATTATGAGGGCTAGGCACAGTGAATGGATAATATTGTCACTGATGTCCGACAGCCGACGGGTAGAACGGTTTTATGTAGATGGATCCATCGTATAATGATGAAACGATAAAGCTGATACGAAGGTCACAACTAAAGAACTGGATTCAATTAAAGTTAGTGTTTACGAATATGATGATACGATGAGCTGTTTTAGCATTTATGATTTCATATGACATGTTTACAATTACGCTTTTTAAATTCATGAAAGGTACGTTGATAATAGTGTATTTTTCACTGTTGTGTGCTATATATATGTACTTGTTATTCTGCTACACATGTGTTGAGTCTTTAGGCTCACTATATGTGACTGATGCAAGTGAGCATGTCGATGAAGGGATTGGAGGTGTCGAATTCTGAGTAGGCAAGACTAGATGCGCGCGCACGACCCGAGGAGCACATTTCTTCCGCACATCACGATTTTATGAAATTTGAGATGATTTGAACATTTTTATAGATTGTTTTGATACATTGATGATTATTAGGATTTTTATTCGTTTATGTTTACGCATATTCTGTTAGACGAGTTGGTCATTTTAAACTGCACTATTTTTAAATTGTAATATAATTAAAATTATTTTTAAATGGTGTATTTTTCAGTATAGTTGCTTGCATCTAATAAACATTTAGATGTTTATTTTCGAAAATGTGAGATGTTTAAAAGTAAAAATAAAAAAATTAGCAGCATTTAAAATTAGTAGATGTTTTACTTATACTAGTTAACTGATTGACATTGACAACAAGATTCTTGAATTCAGTTTATCGCTAAATGTACTATAATTTTTCAAATTTTACTGTAGTTATAAGTTTTGAGTAGAATAGATGCTGAATATATATATATATATATATATATATATATATATATATATATATATATATATATATATATATATATATATCTGTGTGTGTGTGTGCGTGCGCGCTCGGCTGAAGCCTCAGTATTTAAAAAAAATTATAGTACATTTTCAAAGAAAACGAGTTAGAGACGTTTCACAAAATTACCATATGGCCAAATTTGAGATTTTAATCAAATTAAGCATAAGTTAACACAAGATTTGAGGTTAAAAAACACACAGAAGTAAGTTTGCTTTAGAAGTTGCAAACACTTTATTATACTCGTCCCTTTCATTATTGTTACCTAACGTGTGATATTTTATTTTTTTACCAATATTGGACTGTTATTATTGTTGTTATTTTTTTAATAGAATTTTCAATTAATGTAACGGTAATAAATTATTAATGTTTTTAAATTATTACTATAATAATATTTAAACATTTTAATTTATAATAAAAAATTTAAAATTAGTATAATCAATTAATTAAATAGTTTTTTCATAATTAAATAGTTATTAAAATAACCGCAGGAAATTGGATCTTTAAAATATATAGGACTCTCGACTAATTTATTTGAATCGAAGGGAGTATGACATTTTTTATTGAGTCAAAAGGAGCAGACTTAAGGGTACATTAGTCATTTTCACTCTTATCTTTTTCAGAAGAAAGAAAAAAATCAGCACCAACTTATTTAAAATAGCTAGGACTTGAACCTACCTAGACCCGATTTTGCAAGAACTCATCTTACCATCAAACTTGCAAGAACTCATCTTACCATCAAGACAATTTATCCATATTTAATCACCTAAGAAAGAAAATATATAAATAAAAACCATAAGAATTCTTGGGTCAATTTTGAATCATTTTTCATCATTGTGTCGAGTTTAAGTCAAATTTTTTTATTCGATCAAGCTTGGGTCTAATTTTTCATAACTGGATCGAGATTTGGGTCGAATTTTTGTCAGTGGATCGATTGTAAGTCTAATATTTCTTTATTGGGTCGAGTTTGAAGTTGAGTTTTTCATTAAGGTTGAATTTGGATTGAGTTTTTATATTTGTGTTGAGTTTTTAATTTGGGTTGAGTTTTTATATTTGTGTTGAGTTTTTAATTTGGGTTGAGTTTTTATATTTGAGTCGAGTGTGGGTCGAGTTTTTATCACTGAGTCGAGTTTGACTATAATTTTTCAACATTTACTCGAATTTGAGTTGAGTTTTTTTCATTTAAGTGAAGTTTGAGTTTAGTTTTTATATTTGTGAGGAGTTTTTCATTTGCGCGAAACTTATGTTAAATTTTTATAAGTTTTTATTCGAATTGAATTTTAGTATGATATTAATCTCTTTAATTAAAACAAGATTCACTCATGGGTTAATAAAAAATATATAATCTATTTTAAATTTAATTAAATAAAAGAGATTTTGACTTTTAAAATCGAAAAAAGAGAGTTGACTGATGTTAGATAGGTGAGATCATTTATTAGCTCATTAATTAATTAGTTATATTTTATTTTTAAAAAATATTTTTCAATTGATATTGTTCCCTCTTCTCCGAAAGGTTTCATTCAGTTATTTTTGTATTCTTCACAAGCAAAATAATCAAATATCATTTGAAAATTTGAAGATCTTCAAGAGAAGCAAGTATATACTCGAATGCTACGTTGTAGTAACTAGATTTGTTTCAGTTTAGGTCTGGTTATTTTTTGTTAGAATTTTTGTGGGTGCACTAATAGAATTTCTTTGATTTACTTCGCATATTCAATGAAGTCATATGTAGATAATTGCAGAAGTAAACACACGTGAAATAATAGGGTACCATTTTACTTCGCATTATAACCGAAGTCGTATCCAAGAAATTAGCAAAGTCGTTGGCCGGTTCAATGAGGGAAAACCAGTCCGGAACTAGACAGATGCCGAAGTAAAACAACGTCTTCTACATCATCGATTTCGTAAAGTACAGAAGTAATAGCTTATATATAACTACATAGTTTACATGAAATGACGAAGTAAATGTGTTGCATAACTTCACATGCTTTGTATTTTTGTGAAGTAATTGATGTGGAATTGGTGTCATGGAATTAACCTGAAAAACTAATTTGCGAAGGACTGTAAAATCGTAGCTAATTTGCGACGGTTTGAGAAAGAACATCGTCGCTAATTAGCGACGGTCTTAAAAATACATACCTTCGCTAATTAGCGATGATTTTTCACATACCGTCGCTAATTAACGGCAGTTTAAAACTAAACCGTCGCTAAATAATTAACTAAGGTATTAAATAAACTGTTGCTAATTAGCGACGGTTTAGCAAAAATCGTCGCTAGTTTATTATTTTTTTTAAAAAAAATTATTTTATTATTTAATAAAAAATATTTAGCTAAACCGTCTCTAGTTTATTATTTTTTTTAAAAAAAATTTATTTTATAATTTAATAAAAAATATTTATTTTTGTAAATAATTTTATATAATCTTCTCTAATCATCTAAAATATCACATTTTAAAATTTATAAATAATTTATAAAATTATTTAACTTTGTGATAAAATAAGCGAAAAAAATTAAAATTCATGAACATAAATTAAAAATAGAAGCTTAAAATTTACCATAAAGCGACACTAAAATCGCGCAGAAGAGAAAAATGGACTGAAGATGTGAAGTGGTGTGGAGAAAAATAGGCAGAAGTGGCGGCATTTTACAAACAATGTGCGATGGTTTTATTAAAAATCGTTGTTATTAGCGACAGTGTTAAATAAACCGTCGCTAAATATTATATAAAATCGTCGTTCATTAACAACGATTCGCTAAAATCGTTGTCGTTTCTCTAAAAATAATACGCTAATAAACAATGATTAGCTAAAACTGTTATCCACAACGGTTTTCTTTCTAAAATCGTCGTCGTTTGTCCAAAAAACACGCTAATCTACAACGATTTTAACAGTTTGTCCAAAAAACACGTTAATCCACAATTGTTTTTGTTAAAACCTTTCTTAAAAGTAAAAACACAACTGTTTTCCAATAAAACCATTGTCTTTTGAGTGTTGTTGTGGGGACCCGGACGCTAATTATGTTCTTAATCGTCATTGGGACTAAATCAATTATAATAATCAGGGTCTAAATTTTTTTTTAAAAAAAAATGCGGAAGGTAATGGAATCAAACTCCTATACATATCAGTATAAAAGTATAAATCTGATAAAATATAAAATCATACATACTCAGGTATAACAACTACTATCAAGTGTTTAAACCCTATCTCTAGTCCAAGTCCGGTATCACCACTCTAATCTCGATCTGTCTTCATCTCTGTGACCATGTACCTGTCCCACCTGTTGTCATGCACACGTACAAACAAGACAACAGCCGGATAACTCCGGTGAGATATAAATATCCCAGTATAAACCATGTATTAAATGCATTCATATAAAACATATATAAAAGCATAAACAAACATCAAAACATGTGTCTAGTCTGATTACATGAATCAATGACTCGTGATCTAATCTTATCTTATCTCAAATCTAGGGATCCCAATCTAATTTAGACTTTGGTATGATGTATCGAGTGTCTGAGATAGACGTCGATCTGCATCTAAGGCTCTTCGATACACCGTAAGTCTAGAGTCATATCGGTTCTGAGAAAGACTCGACGGTTCTGCCCTAGCTAGGCTGTCTGCCCTAGACTCGGACTCTGACTCTGTTCTAAGTCAATAGATTAACATATCAATCTGATAATCTGCGAATATCAATGCAATAAAATAAAGTATGTGATTTAGGGAAACTCAAGTCAAACCTAACTCGAGTTGTGCAATCCCGAATCAACATTTATTTATACCTTTCTTGATGTCCATCTGATACAATCAAAGTCTTGATTCAACGTCTGTCACTGTTCAATCTGGCAATGACAATACCAATATTCTGTATCAATATTCTAATCAAATCACAACATCTCTGTTTTATCAAATTCTGACAGTACAACAGTACAATCTGGCGATACTGATAATACTATATCAGTCTATACCAATTACAATAATTTATAATCAACCACTGTACAAATCTGACATCACATCTCAGTCAATTTAACTCTGAAATTCCTAACAATTCCATACTCAATCTGTTTGTTAATCTGACTTCGATTCTATGATGTCTAATATGTCAAGAATGCTATATATGAATCGTATCTGATTCTGGACATAGCATAATTTCAAATCTTAACAAAACGTAACAAAACTTACGTCCTGTAGTAGCTGTCTTTGCTAGGAACACGGTGCCATACTCGAATTTAAATTTGGACGGACGAATCGAAACATAAAGGCGTAAGGATTTTTCACAAAGTTTCTCTGAAGCCTTTCTCGATTTCTCCTTATTTATTCTCATAGATTCTGAAGGCAACGTATAAACGAAACGTGGCTTCTTTTCACAATTTGAAAGTGGCGCTCGGGCGGTGCTAAATGATAAGTGCAATTTATTGTACTTTTATTACTTGTTTTTAACTTGGAATTTTGTGAATCTTGAGCAAGTTTTATTTGATTTGTTGTTGTTTTTGTTATTGTAGTTTGGAAGCTTAGAAATGAGAGTTTGGAGTAGTATAGTGATGAATTAGAAGGTGCAAAGGACAAAGCTTTACGAAGCATAACCGCACCCGCGGTCATGCTAGGACCGCACCCGCGGTCTCACCAGATGAACAGGATGAATTTTGACGAACAGACACCGCTCCCGCGGTCCTACCACCACCGCACCCGCGGTCATGCACCAACATTATTCCGGAAATTATGAAACTTTGTAGACTTTGAATAAAAGTAGAGGAAAATGGTGTGCTACGTGAGGAATCATGTCTAGACTATAAAAGGATCTCTTTTTCATCATCTAGGGTATGGAGAGGATCAAGAAAAAGGGTGGAGTTTACAAAGAAAAAGATTGAAGATCAAGATCATCATCTTCAACAAGTTCTTGCACATCTTTGGACAAAAACTTCATACACTCCAAAACTCTTGTTCTAAATTCTTTCTTTCTTTATTTTTACTTTTAGTTGATATGTATTGTTTAAGATTCATGTATTGTTGTGTTATTTTTATTATTATGAACTAAATTTTAATTCTAGAGGGATGATGGAACAAAACTAGAAACCATGTGTTGAGATTCATGATTTATGCTATATAAGTTGTCTTTATTGTTCATTTGTGTTTTTCCAATCTTAATACTTTCATTTTATTGGCCATATCTTGAATGATTTGTATGTTATAAATTATCACTTGGAAAAGGAAATTTATAATCAAGAAAGAGAAAAATACATCGGTAGTATTTATATAGTTCGGGAGGACATATCTTGCTATTGAAGCTATAAAAAGAATTTAGTGCTTATTGTGTTATTTAATTTTAGATTCTTGACAGGGATGTTACAATCTTTTGTTAGATAATTAGTATCTATTTAGCACTCGGGAGAGGGAGTAGATAATTATAGAATTCTTGGTTAATAAATAAGAAGGACAATTATAATATAGCTACACAAAATAGTACATGGTGGATAGTTGCGTGAAGTCGGACCTCTAGATCTTTTATTCCATTGTTCAACTCTGTTTGGTACTATAATTAAATTTATTTTCAATTCAGTTATTGATACGAACAAATCTGTTAATTGATTATTCTAAATAAAATCGAGACTATTTTAATTACAAGCACTAATATAAATTTAGAATTACATCCCTCGTGGGATCGACACTTGTACTCAAAATTACATTTTACTATAACTTGACGTCGTGCACTTGCGAGCAATCAAGAAAACACGCAACAAGTTTTTGGCGCCGTTGCCGGGGAGTGTCAAATTTGAATTTATATTAGTATTGTTACCAATTAGTCTAGATTTTAATTAGAGCTGCTTTTATTGTATTACATTGAACATTGATTTGTTTATTGTCTTTGTTTGACAGTGCATGCGAAGATCGCAAAATCCTGACTTGCTTATCTTAGATCCTGAAATCGAAAGAACCGCAAGAAGATTAAGAAAGGCAAGAAGAGAAGAGATTCGAGCAATGGCTGAAAACAGAGATAATGAAAATCCACCCCCTGCAATACCCATCCGAGATCATTTTAGGCCGGTACTGAATGCTCATTATTCGGGCATAGCACGAGGAACTATTAATGCAAATAACTTTGAGCTCAAGCCCGCATTGATAAACATGGTTCAACAGAATCAGTTTGGGGGAGCTGCCACTGCAGATCCTCATTTACATCTCAGAACATTCCTTGAAATTACTGATACGGTAAAAATAAATGGTGTTTCTGATGATATAATTCGACTGCGTTTGTTTCCTTTTTCTCTTAGGGACCAAGCAAGAGGATGGCTCCAATCGCTTCCTTTGGGGAGTATCACTACCTGGCAGGATTTAGTAACCAAGTTTCTTGCAAAATATTTCCCACCCGCAAAGTCTGCACAGTTGAAAATCGAGATAAGTACTTTTAGGCAGACTGATTTTGAGCAACTATATGAGGCATGGGAACGGTATAAGGAATTGTTGAGGAGATGTCCAAACCATGGTTTTGAAGATTGGGTACAGATTGAATTATTTTACAATGGTTTGAATGGACAAACAAGAGGCACTGTTGATGCAGCAGCTGGTGGCACGATATTTGCCAAATCACCCGATCAAGCATATGATTTGCTTGAACAGATGACCATTAACAGTTATCAGTGGCCGTCTGAAAGGTCAGGAGTAAAGAAGCAAGCTGGAATTTATGCCATAGATCCTATTACATCACTCACCGCTCAAGTTTCAGCTTTGACAACTCAAATTGCAGCAATGAATAAAGCTAGTACATCAGAGGTTGAAAATGCATCTGTTGTTACTGAAGAACCACATATTCCAGATGAGGCACATTATATCAACAATAGGAATTTTGGTGGTTATGGAGGATATCGAGGTAACCCTCCCCCTAACACTTATCATCCTGGTTTGAGAAATCATGAAAATTTTTCATATGCAAATAATAAGAATGTGTTGAATCCTCCACCGGGGTTTAATACATCAAAGGGGAAGGAAAACCTTCACTTGAGGATTTAGTTGGGACATTTGTTGTTGAATCAAGTAAAAGAATGGCTAGGACTGAATCTCGTCTTGATGGCATGGAAACTCACATGGGAAATATGGGAGCCACAATGAAGTCATTGGAGACACAGATTGGTCAATTGGCTAATGCATTGAAAGATCAAAATAAAGGTCAGTTCCCAAGTAACACTGAAGTGAATCCAAAGGAGCAATGCAAAGCTGTGACTTTGAGAAGTGGAAAAGAACTTGAGGGTAAAAATTCCAATGAAAAGGATGAAAAAGAGGTGACTGTTGAAGAAGTTGAAATTGAGGGATCCAAAGTTGAAGTTGAACAACCTCCGGTATTTCAGCCAATACTTCCATTTCCACAGAGGTTTAAAAAGAAGAAATTGGATGAGCAATTTGCCAAATTTTTGGAGATCTTCAAGAAGATTCATATCAACATCCCATTTGCCGATGCTTTGGAGCAAATGCCAAACTATGCAAAGTTCATCAAAGATGTGATGTCAAAGAAAAGGAAGTTGCATGAGTTTGAGACAGTTAAGTTGACCGAGGAGTGTAGCGCCATACTCCAAAAGAAACTACCACAGAAACTCAAAGATCCAGGGAGTTTTACTATTCCTTGTGTTATTGGTGGTTCTAGAATAAATAAAGCTTTATGTGATTTAGGTGCCAGTATTAATTTAATGCCTTTTTCTATTTACAGGACTTTAGAGCTTGGCGAGGTGAAGCCTAGCACTATTACCTTGCAGCTGGCGGACAGATCACTTACATATCCACGGGGTATAGTGGAAGATGTTCTGGTAAAGGTAGACAAATTTATATTTCCTGCTAATTTTGTCATTCTAGATATGGAAGAAGATCAGGACACTCCAATTATCTTTGGAAGGCCATTCTTGGCCACCGGAAAAGCTTTGATTGATGTGCACAAGGGTGAGCTTACATTGAGAGTAGGTGGAGAAGAAGTCATGTTCAACATCTACAACACAATCAAAGAACCAAATGAGGTAAGTACTTGTAATAGTATTGATGTAATTGATTCATGTGTATCTCATGTTGGTGCAGGTAGATTGATGAAAGATTCCTTGGAGAGATGCTTGTTGGAATCCGCGTCTATACTGGATGAAGATGATTGGGACGTGCAAGAGGAGTTACTTGCTCTTGATACAGTGCCTAAAGAAAAGATTGATGTGCATCATGTAGAGCTACTTAAAGATGCAAGTATAGAGGTACCAAAAGTATCCCCTGAATTGAAGGAACTTCCAAGTCACCTTTGTTATGCATTTTTAAGTGAAAATTCAACATATCCGGTAATCATCTCTTTTTTACTTACTTGTACTGAAAAAGAGAAATTGTTGAGGGTGTTGAGGGAATTTAAATCTGCTTTAGGATGGACAATTGCTGATATAAAGGGGATTAGCCCTACAGTTTGTATGCATAAAATCTTGATGCAGGAATCGTATTCGCCCTATGTTGATCATCAGAGAAGGCTTAATCCCGCAATGAAAGAGGTTGTGAGAGCTGAGGTATTAAAATTGTTAAATGCTGGTGTTATTTATGCTATATCTGATAGCTCATGGGTTTCACCAGTACAAGTAGTGCCTAAGAAGGGAGGAATAATTGTAGTGAGAAATGAGAACAATGATTTGATTTCAACTCGTCCGGTGACTGGTTGGCGAGTATGTATAGACTACAGGAAATTGAATGATGCTACTAGGAAAGATCACTTCCCACTTCCATTTATTGACCAAATGCTTGATAGAGTTGGTGGTTATCATTATTATGGCTTTCTAGATGGTTATTCAGGTTACAATCAGATTGTCATAGCACCGGAAGATCAGGAGAATACTACCTTCACTTGCCCTTACGGTACATTTGCTTTCAGAAGAATGTCATTTGGACTGTGCAATGCACCTGCTACGTTTCAGAGGTGTATGATGGCCATATTTTCTGACATGGTTGAGGAAATAATGGAGGTTTTTATGGATGATATCTCTGTGTTCGGTTCATCTTTTAATAACTGTTTGCAAAATTTAATGCTTGTTTTGCAGAGATGTCAGGCTAAGAATCTAGTTCTGAATTGGGAAAAATGTCACTTCATGGTTCCAGAAATTATTGTGCTTGGCCACAAAATTTCGACTAAAGGAATAGAAGTTGACAGGGCCAAAGTTGTGGCAATTGAAAATCTTCCACCGCCGAAGAATGTGAAAGGGATCAGAAGCTTCTTGGGACATGCTGGGTTTTATCGTCGTTATATTAAAGATTTCTCTAAAATTACTAGACCTTTATGTAATTTGTTGGAGAAGGATTCGACATTTATTTTTGACGATAATTGTTTGCAGGCATTTAACAGGATCAAGAAAGCACTGATTTCTGCTCCCATTATGATAGTACCAGATTGGAAGGAACCATTTGAGCTCATGTGTGATGCTAGCGACTATGCTGTGGGAGCAGCATTGGGACAAAGGTGAGATAAGATGTTCAAGGCTATCTACTATGCAAGTCGTACACTTAATGCAGCCCAACAGAACTATACAACTACTGAGAAAGATATGCTAGCAGTTGTGTTTGCATTTGACAAGTTCAGAACATATCTCATTGGCACCAAGGTAACCGTTTTTACTGATCATGCAGCTCTTCGCTATTTATTTGCCAAAAAGGATGCCAAGCCCAGATTGATTCGATGGATACTACTACTTCAAGAATTTGATTTTGAAATCAAAGACAAGAAGGGTAGTGAGAACCAGGTGGCAGATCATTTGTCACGACTAGAGCTGGAAGAAAGAACTGATGGTGGAGTAATTAATGAGTCGTTCCCAGACGAACAACTATTTGAGGTAAATTCTAAACTCCCTTGGTTTGCCGATATAGCTAATTTTTTGTCTTGTGGTACTTTTCCTCCAGATCTGAACCATCACCAGAAAAAGAAATTCTTTCATGATATCAAATTTTTCTTCTGGGATGATCCTTGTGTGTATAAGAGATGTGCTGATCAAGTGATTAGGAGATGTGTTGATGGAGAAGTTGCACACAAAATTCTGGAACAATGTCATTCATCACCTTATGGTGGACATTTTGGAGCAACACGAACAGCAGCTAAGGTATTGCAATCAGGTTTTTTCTGGCCTACTTTGTTTAAAGATAGCTATACCTTAGTGAAATCATGTGATAGGTGCCAAAGGTTAGGAAATATTTCTAGGCGTCACGAATTGCCACTGACAAATATTTTGGCAGTGGAACTTTTTGATGTCTGGGGCATAGATTTCATGGGACCTTTTCCCCCTTCTTTTGGTCAATCTTATATATTATTAGCTGTGGATTATGTTTCGAAATGGGTGGAAGCAATCGCCACCAGTACTAACGATGCTCGTGTTGTAGTAAATTTGTGCACAAGAACATTTTCACCAGGTTTGCAACACTGAGAGCCATCATAAGTGATGAAGGTACGCATTTTTGCAATAGAATTTTTAATTCACTGATGGCTAAATACAATGTGAAGCACAGAGTGGCATTGGCATATCATCCTCAGTCGAACGGACAAGCTGAAATATCCAACCGGGAAATCAAACAAATCTTAGAAAAGACTGTCAATACAAACCGGAAGGATTGGGCTATAAAACTGGATGATGCATTGTGGTTTCCCGTCTAAAGTTGTTTCCTGGTAAGTTGAAATCACGTTGGTCAGGCCCATTTTCGGTGGAGACAGTGTATACTCATGGGGCAATTGAGCTAAAATGCAGTGATGGGAGGACTTTCAAGGTGAACGGGCAAAGAGTTAAGCCATACTATGGAAATGAAGTAAGGCACCTTGACAACATTCCTTTGGGCGGATAAACTTGATTTAAACTGATGGTAGTCAGGCTGAAGACGTTAAACAAAGCGCTTATTGGGAGGCAACCCAAATTTTTGTTTCTTTTGCATTTTTATTTCGGAGTTGATTTTATTTTTGTATCATGTTATTTGTGGTTTTGTATTTTTGATATAATGTGTGATTTTATCTTCCCAAATTTAATGAATCCCAATTGTTTCTTTTCAGGACTGAAAATTTGAGAAGAAAATATTTTGACGAAACAGAAGTGCCCCTGCAGTCTCATGTGCACTGCACCCATGCTTGAGGTGCATTCAAAATATAAGAAAATTCGAAGCAGGAGTGCACCCGCAGTACAAAGACAGCGCCCCCGCGCTTGGTGTGCCGAAGCACAACCGCACCCGCGGTGCTAACATCACCGCACCCGCGGTCGTGCAGTATGGAGAAATTCATGCAAATGCCGAGAACACAGCGCACCCGCGCTCCCTAGCATACCGCCCCTGCGCTGAACTGCCGAACATACACCGCACCCGCGGTATTCATAACACCGCCCCCGCGCTGATTCGCATGGAAAAATGCAAGGGCTGCCGAACATGTACCGCACCCGCGGAGCTTACTAACACCGCATCCGCGCCAAGCTGCCGAGAGATACCGCACCCGCGGTCGCTCTTTTTAAACACAGACTCGGGCATTCATCACCACACTCGAAGAACATCATTCTCAAGAACCCTCACTTCCATTTTCGAAATCCCTACTCAAAACACAACTCACACACCAAATTTTTGTTCTTCTTTCAACAAATTCATCACTACAACCTACAAATCTTCAATCATTCCATCAAATATCACATTCCTTTCCATCAAATTCAAAATCAAACCTAGGGTTGAAAAAGGGGCTCCAAAATTTCTTCAAGTAACAATTCAACACACCCAAGGTGAGCAAAGTCATAGCAAATTTGTTGATAAATTCGAAAATTGTTGGGGTTTGTTGCTAAGGAAGGAAAAATTCATTTGGTGAAGCATATTGTTGATTTTGGGAATATTGTTGATTGATTATTGTGTACATTGTTGAGGTGTGATAATTGTGAAGTAGTAGTTTGGAGGAGTGCAAGAATCTTGTATTTTGAGAAGTGGGGTTGAATTGAAGTTGTGTTTAGAAGGTGTTCGACAAAATGCCACCAAGAAGAAAACAATCAAAGGGTGCTTCGTCCTCATCAACGGTAAATTATGATGCGAGTCGGTTTTATGATGAGAAGGCGGAGGAGCAATATGGCAAGATTTTGAATAGAAGCATTATAAAGGAAAGGGGATTTGATCTTAGTGCCCCTCATACTGAAATTGGAGAAATGCTTAGGGCTCGACAGTGGGAAGAATTTGGCAGGCAGCCACAAGATGCTGTCATTTCATTGGTGAGAGAGTTCTATGCTAACCTCAAGGTTAGGTATGATCGGTTGACGGTGTTTGTGCGGGGAAAATGGGTAGCATTTGATGCACATATGATTAACACGTTATATGGTATCCCTGCAATCATGCACGACGAATATGAAGAATACAGGAACGAGCATGTTGATTATAACAGTATTCTTCAAACAATTTGCATACAGGGAGCCGAATGGAGAATGAGGGACGATGTGCACTTGAGCCTAGCGAAGTCTGATCTGAAGACTGTTGCGAAACATTGGTATTCATTCATTTCTGCTAGGATCAAGCCTACCGAACACACCACTACCGTCATCAAGGAGAGGGCTATCCTCACATTTTGCATTATGATAGGGAAGGCAATTTGATTTAGGTCAATTGCTTCAGAATTCGATTCTCGACTATGCAAGAGGTAACTCTCCGAGTGGACTTCTCCACCCCTCTCTCATCACTGTTTTATGCCAACATGCGGGAGTTACTTGGGCTACGAATGAAGAGTTGTTGAAGCCAAAGAATGAAATTTTGGTTATTCAACCATTTGTGGGAGTCAGAAATGACCAAGCTGCAGCACGTAGATCTGAAAGGGAATTCAATAGGAGAGCTGCAGAGAGACGTGACCAAGCCCAGGCTCAAGAACCACCACCGCAACAAAGGCACAGGAGAGACAGATTGACTATGTTGGAAGAGGACATGCGAGTTCAACGCCAAGAGATGGATGCGTTTCGGTATAGAACCGATACATTCATGGGTTACATGATGGATTTCACATCAGTGTTGGCTCAGCAATTTCCATCTGCTTCTACTTCTGGTCATCCATTTCCACCTCCTCCACAGTGGCCACCCGTTTACCACCCGCCGGAGTTCCAACCACCCCACGACGACGAAGATGAGGATGATGGCAATGACCACTGACGGTCGTTGCCCAGTGTATGTGCATTTTCCTATTTATCAAGCTTATTCACATCGAGGACGATGCACATGTTTAAGTTTGGGGGATATTTATTTTATTTTATTTTTGTGTTTTATTTTAATTTTTGTGTTTTATTTTATTTTATTTGGAGTGTTTATTTGATTATGTGTGTTTATTTATTTAGTATATTTTGTGTGTTTAAAATTTTTGTTTATTTTGTGTGTTTGTAGTATTTTAGTCATGAAATTTTTAATGAATTAGCCAATGATGAAAATTTTTTTATGGAAAAGAAAGGTCATGCATCAAATTCATGTTAATTGATCACTTTGAATTTTTTAGAGAATAATCATGAGATTTGGTGAGTTTGAGACTTACAATTTCTATAAAACTTTGTGATTTTTATTTGACATTGAAATAAATTTTTTGCAAACACATAGATGATTGAGGTAATCTTTGATTTTATTTTGGCCATTTATATTATTCATAAACATTCATTTGAAGCCCTTTTGAGCCTATATGAACAAACAATTGTGTTTTTGAAATTCCTTGGAAGCCAAGCACTTTTCTTTTTGAATATATATGTATTTGGTTGATGCATTGAGACACCATTTTCACGATGATTAGATTCTACTCTTTGATGGTGAATTGAGATTTTGTCTAGAACTATCCAAACATCACTCGAAGCGAAATACGGACAAATTATGATTTAAGAATGATTTAGGTGATTTTTGGATCGATTGAGCCTTTCAAGCTACCAAATAAAATTAATTTATCATTTTTCACCTCTTTGAGCTTATATGAATTTGAATGGAACACATAAATATGTGTAAAAGACCCCCATTCAAATATTTTTTTCAAGTATCCCACAATTACCAACCTTTTGAATATCTTATACAATTATTTCCTACCTTCTCAAGGGAGTAAGAATTCAAAAGATTAAAGAAAGTGATATTCTCCTACAAAAGAAAAATGAATATTGATACATTGTTGAAGTTGGAGAAAAAGGGGAGAAAAAGAGATGAAATGAATAAAGAAAAAAAAAATTTGGAGATCAAAAGAAATAGTGGAGTTTGCAAAAGAGATGAAATTCAATTTACTCCTTTATTTGAACTCCTAATCTTTATTTGTAGCCATGAACCGAGGCCTAACATTACAACCATTGAAAATCCTATTAACCTAGTCATAGTTGTCCAATATACTAGTGGAGAGTGATTGGGAGGATCTAGCCTATGGACAATCGATAAACACTGTAATTGAGTAAGAATCTTGATCAATTTTACACACACCTCATTGCATCAAATATTTATTGGGTATCCCTTTCTTGAATGAATATTGCTTTGAACCCAATATTTACCGAAAAAGACCTTGTGATATGTGTTTGTAAAATTTGAAATCAATTGAGAATGATTTGAAACATGGTTGAAGAGATTTGAAGTTAGAGAATTAACCAATCACATGATTTTATCCGAATGAACAAGTGTTTGAATTGATTTGAATTGTAAATGCATGAAGGATTTTGAATTTATATTGAGGCCAAGTTCTTTAAAATATTTCATGACTTGTTTGTTTGTTTGTTCTTGTTGTTTTGTTTTGCTCGGGACTAGCAAAATCTTAAGTTTGGGGGAGTTTGATAAGTGCAATTTATTGTACTTTTATTACTTGTTTTTAACTTGGAATTTTGTGAATCTTGAGCAGGTTTTATTTAATTTGTTGTTGTTTTTGTTATTGTAGTTTGGAAGCTTAGAAATGAGAGTTTGGAGTAGTATAGTGATGAATTAGAAGGTGCAAAGGACAAAGCTTGACGAAGCATGACCACACCCGTGGTCATGCTAGGACCGCACCCGCGGTCTCACCAGATGAACATGATGAATTTTGACGAACGGACACCGCACCCGCGGTCCTACCACCACCGCACCCGCGGTCATGCACCAACATTATTCCGGAAATTATGAAACTTTGTAGACTTTGAATAAAAGTAGAGGAAAATGGTGTGCTACGTGGGGAATCATGTCTAGACTATAAAAGGATCTCTTTTTCATCATCTAGGGTATGGAGAGGATCAAGAAAAAGGGTGGAGGCTACAAAGAAAAAGATTGAAGATCAAGATCATCATCTTCAACAAGTTCTTGCACATCTTTGGACAAAAACTTCATACACTCCAAAACTCTTGTTCTAAGTTCTTTCTTTCTTTATTTTTACTTTTAGTTGATATTTCTTGTTTAAGATTCATGTATTATTGTGTTATTTTTATTATTATGAACTAAATTTTAATTCTAGAGGGATGATGGAACAAAACTAGAAACCATGTGTTGAGATTCATGATTTATGCTATATAAGTTGTCTTTATTGTTCATTTGTGTTTTTCCAATCTTAATGCTTTCATTTTATTGGCCATATTTGATTGATTTGTATGTTATAAATTATCACTTGGAAAAGGAAATTTATAATCAAGAAAGGGAAAAATACATCGGTAGTATTTATATAGTTCGGGAGGACATATCTTGCTATTGAAGCTATAAAAAGAATTTAGTGCTTATTGTGTTATTTAATTTTAGATTGTTGACAGGGATGTTACAATATTTTGTTAGATAATTAGTATCTATTTAGCACTCGGGAGAGGGAGTAGATAATTATAGAATTCTTGGTTAATGAATAAGAAGGACAATTATAATATAGCTACACAAAATAGTACATGGTGGATAGTTGCGTGAAGTCGGACCTCTAGATCTTTTATTCCATTGTTCAACTCTGTTTGGTACTATAATTAAATTTATTTTCAATTCAGTTATTGATACGAACAAATCTGTTAATTGATTATTCTAAATAAAATCGAGACTATTTTAATTACAAGCATTAATATAAATTTAGAATTACATTCCTCGTGGGATCGACACTTGTACTCAAAATTACATTTTACTATAACTTGACGTCGTGCACTTGCGAGCAATCAAGAAAACACGCAACACTAAACTACCGCTCGAGCGCGACAGTCTCTGTCCAAGCCCTTCCGGATTGCACTTTGGCGCTCGGGCGGTCAAAAACTACCGCCCGGGCGCCAACTCTTCTGCCCGCAACGTAAATTTGATGAACACTGGCTCTCGGGCGGTCAAAAACTACCGCTCGGGCGCCAGACTCTCTGTCCAAAAGTTGTGCAATTTATATGATTTGTTCAATCTGATCTCCAAATGGCCCGGCTATTATCACATTAATTCAATTTCAATAATCTCAAGTTAATATGATCAAAATCTCATATTAACAAATCAAGATCTTGGCCCTTACATTTCTCCCCCCCTAAGATACGATTTCGTCCTCAAAATCACAAGCATTTCATTCGTATCAACAAGGAGTATATATACAAAACTGTATATAAAAATTTACATCATCTAAATAACTCTGGGAACTCTTGTCTCATATCTGATTCCGTTTCCCAGGTTGCTTCTTCTACACCATGAAGAGTCCATTGCACTTTCACAAGTGGAATCATTTTCGTTCTGAGCTGATTTTCTTTGCGATCAATAATCTGAATCGGTTTTTCAACATAGCTTAGAGATTCATCAAGCTCGGCCTCGTCTGGTTGTATAGCATGTGAAGCATCAGGAAGGTACTTCCTTAATAACGATACATGAAAGACATCATGTATCCCAGATAATGAAGGCGGTAAAGCGAGTCGATAGGCACGATCTCCTATCTTCTCGAGAATCTCATAAGGCCCAATGTATCGTGGAGACAGTTTCTCTTTCTTGCCAAATCTGACAACTCCTCTGAAAGGTGAAATCTTTAAAAATACTCGGTCTCCTACGTCAAATACCAACGGTCTACGTCGAACATTGGCATATTTGGCCTGTCTGTCTTGTGCTGCCTTCATTTTCTTTCGAATTAGCTTCACTTTTTCCGTTATATCTCTGATCATGTCATGTCCAATTTCAGGCACTTCAGAGATATCATCCCAATAAAGAGGGGATCGGCACTTCTTTCCGTACAACGCTTCAAATGGTGCCATCTCAATACTCGTCTGATAGCTGTTGTTGTACGAAAATTCACAAAGAGGCAATGCATCTTGCCAATTAGTGCCAAAATCTAGCACTACTGCTCTCAACATATCTTCCAATGTCTGGATAGTCCGCTCTGACTGTCCGTCGGTCTGTGGATGATATGCGGTACTCAGATGTAACTTCGTACCGAGAGCCTGCTGCAAACTCTGCCAGAAGTGCGAAGTAAATCGAGGATCACGATCTGATATAATCGACTTCGGCACTCCATGCAATCTAACCACTTCTCTGACATAGATCTCTGCCATCTGCTCAAATCTGTACGTCATCTTGTACAGTATAAAACATGCGGATTTGGTCAATCTGTCAATCACGACCCAAATCGCATCACAACCTTTGGAGGAACGCGGCAACTGCGTCACGAAATCCATGGAAATATGATCCCATTTCCATTCAGGAATGGACAAACTCTGTAATAATCCTCCTGGTTTCTTTTTTTCTGCCTTCACCTGCTGGCAATTCAGACATTTGGAAACAAATTCGGCGATATCAGTCTTCATTTGTTTCCACCAGAACTGTCCTTTCAAATCGTTATACATCTTTCTGCCACCTGGATGAATACTAAATCGACTGTTGTGCGCTTCTGAAAATATCTGTCGTCTCAAATCTGAAACATTCGGCACAACCAGACGATTATTCGCATACAAGACGTTATCACGTACCTGATATTTTGATCGATGTCCTGTTTTAACCATCGATACTGATTTCTGTATATTCTGATCACCTCGCTGAGCTGCCTTAATTCTCATAATCAGCTCTGGTTCTACTTGCACTGTATAAAGTCTCAACGGTCTATAATCTGTTTCAAATTCTAATCCAGACAAACAGCAGTCTTCTATCAAATTTGAAACACCAATCGTCGATAAGGATAAAGAACATACCTTTCGACTCAGTGCATCAGCTGCTGCATTAGACTTTCCTGGATAATATTTGATTTCACAATCAAAATCTTTAAGCAAATCAAGCCATCTTCGTTGCCTCATATTCAATTCAGATTGTGGAAACAGATATTTCAAACTCTTATGATCAGAATATATCTCAAACTTTTCACCATAAAGAGAGTGTCGCCATATCTTTAATGCAAAGACAATGGCTGCCAATTCTAGATCATGAATTGGATAACGAGTCTCATGTGGTTTAAGCTGTCTTGAGGCATAAGCGATAACATGCCCTCGTTGCATCAGCACACATCCCAACCCTCGGTGAGAAGCGTCGCAATAAACCACAAAATCACCAGTACCAGATGGAATAGTCAACACCGGGGAACTGGTCAGTCTCTTCTTCAACTCCAGAAAACTGGTCTCACATTCTTCAGACCAAACAAATGGAGCATTCTTCTGAGTCAGCTGAGTAATTGGTTTAGCTATACTCGAGAAATCTTTAATGAAACGCCGGTAATATCCCGCTAAACCCATGAAACTGCGAATTTCGGGTACTGACGTTGGTCTTGGCCAAGAAATCACGGCTTCCACTTTACTGGGATCCACTGATATCCCATCTCTGGATATAATATGACCCAGAAATACTACCTGTCTTAGCCAAAACTCACATTTCGACAGTTTAGCATATAACTTCTCAGCCTTAGAATTCACAACACGGTTCTTAAATGCTCAGCATGCTCACTCATATTCTTTGAATAAATCAAAATATCATCGATGAAAATAATCACAAAATCATCGAGATATTTCTGGAAGATACGGTTCATCAATCCCATGAATACAGCTGGAGCATTCGTCAGACCAAACGGCGTGACAATAAATTCATAGTGTCCATACCTGGTTCTGAATGCCGTCTTTGAGATATCAGAATCTCTGCCTCTCAGCTGATGATATCCCGATCTCAAATCGATCTTGGAATATACTGAAGAACCCTGCAACTGATCGAATAAAGCATCTATACGAGGCAAAGGATATTTATTCTTTACCGTTGCCTTGTTCAGTTGCCGATAGTCGATGCAGAGTCTCATCGAACCATCTTTCTTTCTTACGAATAGTACTGGAGCACCCCAAGGAGACACACTCGGTCTGATGTACCCCTTGGCCAGTAAATCTTCCAACTGATCCTTCAATTCTTTCAATTCAACTGGTGCCATTCTGTACGGAGCTCTAGAAATCGGTACTGTTCCTGACATCCGTTCAATGCTGAAGTCTATCTCTCTAACTGGAGGTAATCCCGGGATCTCATCTGGGAAGATGTCAGCAAACTCACGTACCACTGGCAGATCTGCCAATGCTGGACTCGACTTCAGTAAATCTACTGAATATACAAGGAATCCTTCTGCTCCTTTCTGTAATAATCGAGTCATAGATAATACGGATATTAAAGGAATTCTCGATCTAGAACCCTTACCGTAAAATTTCCACTCTTCAGCCATATCTGGTCTGAATCTCACTATCTTGTGGAAACAATCAACTGTCGCTCTGTACTTGGTTAGCATATCAATACCGATAATACAGTCAAAGTCAGACAACCCAAGTACGATGCAATCTAACTCAATCTCATGCCCGTCATACTGTAGTACACAATGGTTAACCAAATTTACGGATATCAAACCCATTCCTAACGGAGAAGAGATAGACACTACAGTAGCTAACGACTCTACAGGAAATGCATGACTTAATGCAAATCGTTCAGAAATAAAGGTGTGTGAAGCACCGGTATCAATCAGTACGTAAGCAGAGTAACCACATACAGAACAGTTACCTGCTACAACGTCATCTGGTGCTTCTTGGGCCTGCTCCTCTGTCAAAGCGAAGACTCTGGCATGCTGTCTAGGAGGCTGACCAACTGTCTGGATTCCTCCTGGCCTCTGCTGTGACTGAGCTGGCGCTGGCTGGAATGTATGAACAGCAGCTGATCGTCTCTCAGTCTGTGCTGCTGATCCCGATGACTCGGCCCCCTGAGTTCTCTGCGAACCTCTCTGTGGACACACTTTAGCAAAGTGTCCCGGCTGTTTACAGAAGTTGCAATTATCAGTCACTCCCTGGCATTGCTCGGTTGCATGTCTTCCTCCGCAATTCTTGCAATAAACTCCAGTGTAACTCTGGCTTTGTCTAGAACCACCGGAGCTGGAAGAACTACTCCCCGATTTCTTGAATTGTTTTCCCCTGACTTTTAAAAATTCTTTCTTTCCTCCACTACTGCTGCCACCCTCAAATCTGGGAGGTGGTTGTTGTGGTCTCAGTGCTGGAGGCACAAATGAAGCCCCTTTCTGTCTCATCAGACCGGCTTCTGCTCCCTTGGCTCTGTTCAGGGCATCAGTAAAATTATCCGGTCGCCCTGTGTTCACCAATGTGAAAATATCGGGGGTTCAGGCCATTGATGAACTGGTCAGCAGTAGCTTCTTCGCTGTCAGCCACATATGGAGCAAATTTCAGCAAGGAAGAGAACTTTGACACGTACTCCTCTATGTTCATCTGTCCCTGCTTGAGGTTGGCAAACTCCGCCCCCTTGTCCTTCCAGTACGACACTGGAAAGAATCGTTGATAAAATTCAGTTCTGAATATATTCCAGGTAATATTCGTACCTCTATGCTCCATGGCTCTCTTCCTCGTAATCCACCAGTCCTTGGCAACATCGTGCAACTAGTGTCCAATCAATTTCACTCTCTTCTCATCCGTATACTCCAAGGATTCGAACAACATTTCTATATCATCGAGCCAACTCTCGCACTCCACAGCGTTCTCTGTTCCTTTCAAGTTCGGCGGATGAAATGATTGAAATCGTTTCAATAACGTTTCCATTGGAGTCGGTGTGACATCATTGGAGAATTTGATGTACTTCCCTGTTCTGGTACTCGTCTCGAAGGCATATCTGAGAATCAAATAGATTAACAACAAATACCACAATTCTGTTGCAATCCTCCTCTAGTCATCTTACTGCTGATCTAGAATCAGTACTGATCCAATCTCAATAAAACATATTACTATATCAAGTCAGATAAGCAAGTAACATGTAAAAAAGCAGTAAGACATGCTAGCATTCAAAAGCAGGAAAGAAAACCTCAATCTACCCCGCTCACTAGCCTCTTCTATCTCACTCTAAAGGATCTATCGCTCTGATACCACCTGTTGTGGGGACCCGGACGCTAATCATGTTCTTAATCTTCATTGGGACTAAATATATTATAATAATCAGGGTCTAAATTTTTTTTTTAAAAAAAATGCGGAAGGTAATGGAATCAAACTCCTATACATATCAGTATAAAAGTATAAATCTGATAAAATATACAATCATACATACTCAGGTTTAACAACTACTATCAAGTGTTTAAACCCTAGCTCTAGTCTAAGTCTGGTATCACCACTCTAATCTCGATCTGTCTTCATCTCTGCGACCATGTACCTGTCCCACCTATTGTCATGCACACATACAAACAAGACAACAGCCGGATAACTCCGGTGAGATATAAATATCCCAGTATAAACCATGTATTAAATGCGTTCATATAAAACATATATAAAAGCATAAACAAACATCAAAACATGTGTCTAGTCTGACTACATGAATCAATGACTCGTGATCTAATCTTATCTTATCTCAAATCTAGGGATCCCAATCTAATTTAGACTTTGGTATTGTGGGGACCCGGACGCTAATCATCTTCTTAATCATCTTTGGGATTTAATTATCAATTCTGATAAACAGGGTCAAAAAATTTTTCTTTTAATAATGTAACTGCGGAAGGTAATGGAATATAAATACTATACATGTCTGTATAAAAATACATTTCAGTATTAAAAGTACAATAATCTAATCTAAGGTTCAACTACTAAAGTTCAAGTAGTAAACTCAAGTCTACTGCAAGTCCGGAATCACCACGCTAAACTCGTCTTTTCTCATCATCTTCTTGACCCCGATCCAGCCCCACCTGTTGTCATGCACACATACAAAACAAGACAACAGCCGGATAACTCCGGTGGGAATAAATCCCAGTATAAAACATGATAAGCATGTATATAAACAAACTAATTCATAAACCATGCGATCATGTATAAACACAATATATTTCATAATCTATGAAATTAAGCATGCAACTCAAATCAGATAAACATGCATATAAACAATCTAAATCATAAAAACATGCTAGCACAACTGGAAGCAATAACGATGGGTCCAATGATCTAGGAGCCACATCCATATAATCATGCAGTCCTAATCAAATCATGTCTAGACTTGACTCGACTAAAACTCTAGGGATCCCGGGGTGAATAAGACGTCACTGGCTGTCACCTACCCTACCAATCGAGGTGCTGTACGTCTTATTCCTAGACTTTGGCCTGATCTGTATCCACATCTACAAAGGGGCGGTGATCTTCCCCTAAGCTGAGATATCGCCGAACATCTAGAAGTCTGGATGATCTCGCAGACTTTCCTATCTTAATGCATGAATACACAATCTGTAAACAAGCATAATCATCTTAATGCAATGCAACATGATCTGTAAACAAAGCATAATTAGATAAAACATAAACAAGAATATAGTATGTGATTTATTGGGCAACTCAAGGATGATCTCGATTGAGTTGTTTCTTCCCGAATATCACATGAATTATACCTTTGTCTTCCCTGTCTGACGAAGAAGATGACCTGTATTCAACTCTGTCCATATCCAATCTGAAATGACAATATCAAATACATAGTATCAATGAACAACTCAATATACAATCTGTTCTGATCAATACTCAATTCAGTATGCAATCTGATCAATGTCTGAACAAGATACAATCTGAGTCATATCAACAATATCACAATAAATCGAGATCATATCTGAATCTGATCCATCTAAATCAACTGATGTTTCGACGGCATAATAATACAATCTGAATAACCCCGTCACTTGAACATCACAAATATAATACTGGAACTCATAATCTGTGTCAACATAATTCATACTCTGAATATTAACACAATTCTGATATAGAATCTCAGTCAATATCTTTCAAAAATCATAACAAATACATAAACAATCTGTTCTTCAGTCTGACTTCAATTATATAATATCTACGGTAGTAGAAACACCATATATGATTCCCGTCAAATTCTGACAATATCATAATTTTAAATCATGTCTAAACGTAACAAAACTTACGTCCAGTTGTAGCCTACGTTGATAGGAACACGGTACTGAAGTCGGATTAGAAATCAGACGGACGAATTTCGTAAAAATCTCAAGTCTAGGCTTCGAACCCTTTTCTTTTTCTATTCCCTCGATTCCTTTCGTTTGAAGACTTAGTTGTATGTATATATATATATATATATATATATATATATATCTTGCATGCAACTCTTACGTGGCAATCTCTCAAATCTTTTGCCCAATTCTCTCAAAATTACGAAAATGCCATTGCCTCCAATAATTACGAAAATGCCATTGCCTCCAATAATTACGAAAATGCCATTGACCTCCCATAATTACGAAAATGCCATTTCCCTCAAATAATTACGAAAATGCCATCCGAAAATCACAAGAATGCCATTCAATATTGAAATCAATTATTTAATTTTCGGGTTCTCACAAAAATGATGACATCTCGGGCCTTACATTTCTCCCCCTCTTAGATCTGAGTTCGTCCTCGAACTCTAAGTAATCAATTCAGATCTATCAGAAGAAATGTATACAGAGTTTAAATCAGAAACTCAAATCTCTGATTTCAGTCTGGAATAAGAATTCACTAAGTATAATATCATACTACATCTCCAATCCTTCTAACAGAATCAATCTTTCCATGTTGGTTTATGACATCTGTTCTTTCTAAACTATCTTCATCTTCCTTCGAATATCTTCAAAAGAATTAGAAATCTGTAATATTCATTGTATACTGTCCTGACTAAAACTATCTCATTACCCATCTGATAAGCTGATAGCTATTGTCACGTCATGATAGTAATTCATAACAACTAGTGTTAACATCCAGCACTGAAGCTGTACAAAAATCTTCCAATCTCTGGCTAATACATTCTGACAGTCTGTCAATCTGTAAAATCATCTAAGAGAGAGTTCATGATATATTCTATCACGAATACAAACGCAAGCAAAATCACAATCTGACATAATCTACTGTGGCATTCTGATCTTTCTGACCACTATTCTGACATCAATCTGTGTCATTTGCTCATGTTTGTACATCATCTTGTACAAACTGATAGATATAGATTGAACAATCTGTCAATCACAATTATATCATATCAAAATCTAAAGAAAATAGCTGTAATGTCATTACGAAAACCATAGAAATGTACTCCCATTTCTATTCAGAAATATACATATTCTGTAACAAATCTTCTGCTTTCTATCTTTCTGTTTTTTCTGTTAGCAATTCAGACCTATCAGTACAATTTCTGCCAACATTTCTGTACAATTTCTGCCATAACTGATCTACTCTGTTTATATCACAACTATCTGTTCGAATATAATACATTCACAAATATCTGAATGAAAACTGAACCCACTACTGTGCATTTCTGACATT
The DNA here is from genome assembly GCF_022965805.1 of Primulina eburnea. NCBI lineage: Eukaryota > Viridiplantae > Streptophyta > Magnoliopsida > Lamiales > Gesneriaceae > Primulina > Primulina eburnea. The sequence continues at coordinate 12,991,804 of NC_133104.1, read as the reverse complement.
ACTTGTGACTTCAATTTCGAACTATCCGGTATAAACAATCAGTTAATAATATAAAATAAAGAAGAAATACCTACCTGGTATTCGGCTCTGACTATCAATATCAAAATCTGTAACCAATTCTGAAATATTCTGATATCATACATAATCAGTCCCATATAACACAAAATCAAATATCTGTTATTCTGACTGATGCTCTGTTCTGATTATTACAACCAAATTCTGAACATTCTGATCACATGTCTGACTGTTTACACTAATCTGAATCAAACACTAATTCACAATAACAATAATATTACATCAGATTCAGAATAGAAAGAACCTACACAGATCTAGTGAGTTTAAGAAAACTCATAAAATAACAAAATCAGGCAATCTGTAAATTCTGGCTATCTGACCAATCCTCATACTGCCCAGATCAACTGCTATATCTTATCTGCAAATAACATATGCTCCCGACAATATAAGATATCGCAAATACTAATGTAGAACAATAACAATACTCAGCAGATATATAACAATAAGAGAAGAAGATAATCTGCAGATAATAAATTTCTGACATTTCTGGAATTCTTGATCTTTCTGTCTTAACTGTCTAAATCAATCGATCTTCAGATACTACATATTCTGAATAAACACTGTATCACTCACTGTATACTGGATTCATACCTGACCCATTGCTGTATACAATGATCATAGTTCTCTGAATATTCAATAAAATCTTCAAATATTCCATTTAATCAATCAGATGCTGTTAACATATCAAATATCATGGATATAACAAGCATAACTCTTCAGAATATCTCTGAATACAAAATCTATCAATCTAGAAACAGAATTGAACTATCTTCAAAAGAAATACTCAATCAACTGTAATTCTCAGCCAATGTTCTGATCAGTCAATTCTTTCCATTCATTCTGTATACTCCCTGTTATTCTGTACCGAATTAATACCTAATATTGATTCAGTTCTGAAATCTACCTTTCTGCTATAAAACTTATCTGAAATCTTATCTAGGCAAATATAAGTTAACTCATACTTGACTATCACATCTGTACTTGTTATGCTCGATTTCAGTGGATCTACTGAATACATAAGGATGCAATCTGCTCCTTTCTGTATTAATCGAGTCATATACAATACAGATATCACAGGAATTCTAAATCTAGAATCCTTATCGTGGTATCTCCACTGATCAGTCATCTCTGGTCTGAATCTTACCAATTCTGGAACAATTTCTACAATATCTCTGTACTTGTTTAGCATTACATGTCAATAATGAAATCGAAATCATATAACACAAGTACATCATAATCTAACCCAATCTCGGGTTCATTTCACTGTAGTATATAACATGTCACAGAAATCTCTGACATCAACATATTCCTCAACAACCAAGAAATCAATACTACAGTATACACAGACCCCACAAACATAGCCTATCACCATGCTACTCCATCACAGATACTCATGAAGAATGCATTAGTACACATCAATACGTATGCAATATAATCATAGAGTAACAGTACCTGTCACTATATCATCAAGTGTCTCCTGGGGCTGTTCTTCGATCACCATATCCAAATGGTCCTGCTCCCTGAAATCTTCGGGAACCTCTCTGGGTACAAACTCTAGCAAAGTGCCCCGGCTGTCGACAGATACGACAACTACCAGTAACTCCCTGGCATAGCTCCGTGGGATGTCTTCCTCCGCAATTCCTGCAATACACTCCAGTATAGGTCGGACTAGAACTACTGGAACTCGAGGAACCACTTCCTAACTTCTTGAATGGCTTCTTTTGAGCTTTCAGCAAATCTTGCTTCCTACTCGTACCACCGTGCTCATATCGAAGAGGGGATTGCTGTGTCTGGGGTTGCTTCACACACAACCTTGTCAATTGTCTAACCAGACTCGCCTCCGCTCTCTTTGCTCTACTCAAGATATCAGCGAAATGATAAGGTCGTTGCAAATTCATAAATGCAACTACCTCTGAGTTCAACCCTCTGATGAACTGATTTACTAAAGCTTCATCATTTCCAGCTAGATGAGGAGCAAAACGCATTAGAGTCGAGAATTTAGCAATATATTCATCAATATTTAGCTGTCCTTGGCTCAAATTCTCAAACTCCAATTTCTTGTCCTCTCGGTACGAAGCTGAGAAAAATCTTCGATAGAATTCAGTTCTGAATATTTCCCACGAAATCACTGTACCTCTCTGTGCCCACATTCTTGTACTAGTAATCCACCAACTCCTGGCGGCTTCTCGTAACTGGTAAGGCACCATTTTAACCCTCTGTTCATCTGTACAATCAAGTAAATCAAACAAGATTTCTATATCATCAAACCAGTTTTGACAGTCTTCAGATGTCTCGGTACCACTCAGAATCGGCGGCTGTAATAACTCAAATTCTTTCATCTTTTCTTCTAGCTGAGCTTCTGATGCATCTAACTGTTCAGACGAAGTACTACCCCTTTCTGGAAATCTCCGAGGCGGTATATCTGAATGTCAAACAGATTAGTACATACTCTATACAATCTGTCTCAGCCCTCCTCTGATCCTATACCTCTGATCTAGACTCGGTTCTGATCCAGGCTTAATAATTACATGCTGCGATCAACTCAGATAACAAACAACATGTAATAGGGAAAGCAATAAATCATGCTAGCACCCACAATGTAGTCAACATTGAAATAAATCTCATGCTAGCAATCACATGCAAGGAAAGAAAATTCAATCTACCCCGCTCATTCTCTTCTATCTCAATCTAACTCAGTCTAAAAGATCTATCAGTTCTGACTATCTCAGTCTAAAAGATCTATATCTAAAAGAATCTATTACTAAAGGAACTATCAGCTCTGATACCACCTGTTGTGGGGACCCGGACGCTAATCATCTTCTTAATCATCTTTGGGATTTAATTATCAATTCTGATAAACAGGGTCTAAAAATTTTTCTTTTAATAATGTAACTGCGGAAGGTAATGGAATATAAATACTATACATGTCTGTATAAAAATACATTTCAGTATTAAAAGTACAATAATCTAATCTAAGGTTCAACTACTAAAGTTCAAGTAGTAAACTCAAGTCTACTGCAAGTCCGGAATCACCACGCTAAACTCGTCTTTTCTCATCATCTTCTTGACCCCGATCCAGCCCCACCTGTTGTCATGCACACATACAAAACAAGACAACAGCCGGATAACTCCGGTGGGAATAAATCCCAGTATAAAACATGGTAAGCATGTATATAAACAAACTAATTCATAAACCATGCGATCATTTATAAACACAATATATTTCATAATCTATGAAATTAAGCATGCAACTCAAATAAGATAAACATGCATATAAACAATCTAAATCATAAAAACATGCTAGCACAACTAGAAGCAATAACGATGGGTCCAATGATCTAGGAGCCACATCCATATAATCATGCAGTCCTAATCAAATCATGTCTAGACTTGACTCGACTAAAACTCTAGGGATCCCGGGGTGAATAAGACGTCACTGGCTGTCACCTACCCTACCAATCGAGGTGCTGTACGTCTTATTCCTAGACTTCGGCCTGATCTGTATCCACATCTACAAAGGGGCGGTGATCTTCCCCTAAGCTGAGATATCGCCGAACATCTAGAAGTCTGGATGATCTCGCAGACTTTCCTATCTTAATGCATGAATACACAATCTGTAAACAAGCATAATCATCTTAATGCAATGCAACATGATCTGTAAACAAAGCATAATTAGATAAAACATAAACAAGAATATAGTATGTGATTTATTGGGCAACTCAAGGATGATCTCGATTGAGTTGTTTCTTCCCGAATATCACATGAATTATACCTTTGTCTTCCCTGTCTGACGAAGAAGATGACCTGTATTCAACTATGTCCATATCCAATCTGAAATGACAATATCAAATACATAGTATCAATGAACAACTCAATATACAATCTGTTCTGATCAATACTCAATTCAGTATACAATCTTTTCATAAGTTGCAATTTACGCAATTTGTTGGCATCATACCATGCTTGAATTTAAAGTTTTGATCGCCCAATAAGCTTTATGTTCCAATTCTACAGGCAAATGACAATGTTTTCCATAAACCAACCTATAGGGAGACATAGTCAATGATGTTTTAAAAGCTGTTCGATATGACCAAAGTGCATCTTAAGTCGCAGAGAACCAATTTTTTCTATTTGAGTAACAGGTTTTTCCAAAATTTGCTTTTACTCCCTATTAGCTAATTCAACTGTCCATTTGTTTGAGGATGATAAGCAGTAGTACTTTGTGAGTAATACCATATTTTTTCATAATGAAGCAAATGGTTTATTAACAAGTGAGTTTCCCCATCACTTATCATAGCTCAAGGAATTCCGAATCTACTAAAAATATTTTCTTTCAAAAATTTGATGACGATTTTATGATCATTTGTTCGACATGGAATTGCCTCTATCCATTGGAAACATAATCAACTGCAACTAAAATATACAGTATCCAAACGACGGTGGAAAAGGTCCCATAAAATCAATTCTCCAACAGTCAAGATTTCAATTTCAATGATAGGATTCAAAGGCATCATGTTTTTTTTTGAAATTGCACCCATTTTTGACAATTTTCACAGATCTTGCAGATTTCGTGGGTGTCTTTAAACAAGGGGCCAATAAAATCCACACTGCAAAATTTTGCAGCCGTTTTCTTTGAAGAAAATGTCCTCCGCATGCTTCTGAATGACAAATTTAATGACACTACTTACCTCATTGTGGTATGCAACGTCGAAAATTTGATCTGGATTAAGTTTGTGTTATATGGGACTGATTTGTATGATATCAGAATATTTCAGAATTGGTTACAAGATTTTGATATTGATAGTCAGAGCCGAATACCAGGTAGGTATTTCTTCTTTATTTTATTATTAACTGATTGTTATACCGGATAGTTCGAAATTGAAGTCACAAGTAATGTCAGAAATGCACAGTAGTGGGTTCAGTTTTCATTCAGATATTTGTGAATGGATTATATTCGAACAGATAGTTGTGAAAAACAGAGTAGATCAGTTATGGCAGAAATTGTACAGAAATGTTGGCAGAAATGTACTGATAGGTCTGAATTGCTAACAGAAAAAACAAGAAAGATAGAAAGCGAAGATTTGTTACAGATAGTAATTTCGAATAGAAATGGGAGTACATTTCTATGGTTTTCGTAATGACATTACAGCTATTTTCTTTAGATTTTGATATGATATAATTGTGATTGACAGATTGTTCAATCTATATCTATCAGTTTGTACAAGATGATGTACAAACATGAGCAAATGACACAGATTGATGTCAGAATAGTGGTCAGAAAGATCAGAATGCCACAGTAGATTATGTCAGATTGTGATTTTGCTTGCGGTTGTATTCGTGATAGAATATATCATGAACTCTCTCTTAGATGATTTTACAGATTGACAGACTGTCAGAAGTATTAGCCAGAGATTGGAGATTTTTGTACAGCTTCAGTGCTGGATGTTAACACTAGTTGTTATGAATTACTATCATGACGTGACAATAGCTATCAGCTATCAGATGGGTAATGAGATAGTTTTAGTTGGACAGATTACAATGAAATTACAGATTTCTAATTCTTTTGAAGATATTCGAAGGAAGATGAAGATAGATTTGAAAGAACAGATGTCATAAACAACATGGAAAGATTGATTCTGTTAGAAGGATTGGAGATGTAGTATGATATTATACTTAGTGAATTCTTATTCCAGACTGAAATCAGAGTGAGTTTCTGATTTAAACTCTGTATACATTTCTTCTGATAGATCTGAATTGATTACTTAGAGTTCGAGGACGAACTCAGATCTAAGAGGGGGAGAAATGTAAGGCCCGAGATGTCATCATTTTTGTGAGAACCCGAAAATAATAATTGATTCAATATTGAATGGCATTCTTGTGATTTTCGGATGGCATTTTCGTAATTATTTGAGGGAAATGGCATTTTCGTAATATGGGAGGTCAATGGCATTTTCGTAATTATTGGAGGCAATGGCATTTTCGTAATTTGGAGGCAATGGCTTTTCGTAATTTGAGGAATTGGGCAAAAGATTTGAGAGATTGCCACGTAAGAGTGCATGCAAGATATATATATATATATATATATATATATATACAATACAACTAGTCTTCAAACGAAAGGAATACGAGGAATAGAAAAGAAAAGGGTTCGAAGCCTAGACTTGAGATTTTTACGAAATTCGTCGTCTGATTTCTAATCCGACTTCAGTACCGTGTTCCTATCAACGTAGGCTACAACTGGACGTAAGTTTTTGTTACGTTTAGACATGATTTAAAATATGATATTGTCAGAATTTGACGGGAATCATATATGGTGTTTCTACTACCGTAGATATTATAATTGAAGTCAGACTGAAGAACAGATTGTTTATGTATTTGTATGATTTTTGAAAGTATTGACTGAGATTCTATATCAGAAATTGTGTTAATATTCAGAGTATGAATTATGTTGACACAGATTATGAGTTCCAGTATTATATTTGTGATGTCAAGTGACGGGGTTATTCAGATTGTATTATTATGCCGTCGAAACATCAGTTGATTTAGATGGATCAGATTCAGATATGATCTCGATTTATTGTGATATGTTGATATGACTCAGATTGTATCTTGTCAGACATTGATCA